>NC_056726.1:1110840382-1111140382 GCF_019279795.1 Protopterus annectens
GGTGATGTTGCTTACCTTAGAAGAGCCATGGAACAGTGTTCACCCTACAAGGTCCATGGCATGTGTGATAAATGTATATTAGTGTAGTACCAGTAACTAAATAGGTAGGGGTTCTAATCTCAGCCCTGGCAAATGTGTGACTGTGTGAAAAGTATCCTGTGTTTGAGTGAGTACTATATCCAGTGGGGGTGGGGGGTGGACTTTACATTTTTAGACCATGGTACTCCCAGTACATGTCCTCAGGTCCACTGTACAAGGCCCACTGTCTCCATCAACTGTAGAGGCATTTGAGGACACTATTTAGCCCAATACAGGGCATGCTGTGTGTAGGAACTATGTAGCAGTATGGACTAACAAGATAGGCAGGGCTGCTAACCTCAGTTCTGGCAAATGGGTATATGACTGTATCTGTGTTTTTCATTGTGTAGATTAGAGTATTTATAGTCCATTCTCACCCAGTACATCTCCCATTGTCATACTTTACAAGGCCTGGTGATGTTGTTTACCTTAGAGGAACCATGGAATGCACTTCACCCTAAAAGCTCCGTGATGCATGCAAAAAGTGCATAACAGTTTAACAGCAATAGCTAGATACGTAGGGGTTCTAATCTCTGTCCTGGCATGTGTGTGTGTGTGTGTGTGTGTGTGTGTGTGTGTGTGTGTGTGTGTGTGTGTGTGTGTGTGTGCATGTGTGTGTGTGTGTGTGTGTTTGTAAGACCAGTATCCTGTGTTTGAGTGAGATCTATATCCATTGGGTAGCCATGGCCTACGACTTTAAGCCATGGTACTCCCAGCATGTCCTCCGTTCCACTCTACATGGGCTGCATTTTACATCAACCATAGAGGTATCTGTAGACACTCTGCAGACCTATAAACCCCGTGCTGTGTGCAACAGCTATGTAACAGTATGGAATGAATAGTTAGAGAGGCAGGGCTACTAATCACAGTACTGGCACATTTGTGTGTGTGTATAGCAGTGTTTGAGAGTATGTAGACTTGTGTGTGACAGTATTATGAATCCATTCACACTCAGTACACCCTCCACTAACATACCTTATAAGGGCACTTGATGTAATTCACGTCACACATACTGTGGAACACTCTCCACACTTTAAGCACTGTGCCACCTGCGAGAACTGCCTAACACTGTAGTACCACTAACTAGATGGGTAGGGGTTCCAAAACCAGCACTGACAACTGTGATCTTGTATATGTGTGAACTGTATTTTCTGTGTGCTTGGTTGACACAATATCCTCTGGAAGTATGGATGTCAACAATCTGATGTCTGTTACACCTAATACACTTTCCATTCTTCACTTTACAAGAGGTGCTGATGTCTAGTACCATACACTTACCTGTATATACTCCTCAGCCATATAAACTCTGTCGCACATGCAATAACTGTTATACAGACCTGGTAATTGTGTACAGCTGTGCCTCTGCTATGACACACTCAATGTGTTACCACACTGCAACACCCCTAATTGCAAATGATTTTTGCAGCTTATAGCAGACTATTGTACATATGCCCCTATTTTTGGGCAGCTGTACCCCTATTGTGTCAGGCTTTGTCCATATGTCATGCACTATGAGGTGGATAGGTATCATCTATCATTAATTAGTGGTGTCATTCCTGATATCGCCCCAGTGATGTTGTGGAATCCACCACATGTTCTGAGGAAGGGGTCATACATATGAGGGCAAAGGGTGGACAACCTGTAGAACTTTGTACAGGCAGGTCTGTGCATGTCTGGCCATTGTGTATGGTCTATTAAGGACTTGTAGCAGCATATTGTTTACTTATTAGTTGGCCTTTGTAGGGTGGGTAGAGGCAGATATGAGTGGCATGTGTCTTTCTGTATCCAACTGTGCATGTTGCTCCAGTTACCAGTGGTCTATCAGCAGTACATGTTTGTATGGGCATTCTGAGACATGTCCCATAACACCACAAAAATACAGCTACACTGTGACCTGGGACAGTATATGTAGTGGTATTGTGTGGATGTCATTCAAGATATATCTGTCCACACAGTAGTTATACTGTAGTGTTTGGTAGGCTTACCAGTATGTTGCTGTGACTGTGGTGCAATTGAATGTGTATATGCACTTTCACACTGGTATCTTTTTTTCAGTAAAGTTACATACCTGTAGTGCATGCTGTATTAGCTAATGCATTTGTAATTCCCCAGAGCTGCTTTGGGGTAGAATGGTGTTGTCCTGACTGTATTTCGGACTGTGCTTGGTAACATGCTTGTCAGTTTAGTGTGGTTTCCTTAATGTTACATAGCTGCACTCAGCTTCTTAACTCTGCAGGTGTTCATAGGATGTAAAGATGGCTCATATGTTTGGTCTGGTCCCCATGACAGGTGTGTATTTCTGACAATTCAATGTGATGATGTATGGAATGGACTCACTACATAATGACAGGCAATTGATTTCTCAGACATCTAATATTGCATTCAACATATGTTAGGACAGACAGTGTTACTGCAGCAATGTCCTTAGTTTATCTACCCAATTATTTCCACTTGTCCCTATTTCCATACCCTTGTCCACCCACTTTGTCTGGCTTGGGCCAGACCCATTGTAATAAGGTGTTCTGAGGTATGACAGTGCTGCATGTTATGGAAAAATGAATATATACCTGTGAACTTGCCTATATCATGTTTTTTCATGTATTCTCTGTAAATAACTTACTTGTAATTATATCTACATTGTTATAGTTTTGACTCTGACTACCTTGGAGCTTTTCTCCCAGGGCCTCCGCTGAAAATGGACATGTATCCAGTCAGACTATCCCGGTCAACAAATGTAAAATAAAATAAATATATATATATATATATATATATATATATATATATATATATATATATATATAGTGTTGCTAATACTGTGTTTGACCTTTTAAGCATTCATGCATCTAATATAGACCCTATTTATGTATAAAACCAGCTTTTTCCTACAAGTGATAATGAACTTTGTGTGATATAGCTGTATAAAACACTTTTAAAAGAGGTGAAGAATCTATCATGCAAACAGAAATTCATCTTTTTAGTACCTTTTCTTGCAGACATTGTAATATTTATGAATATGTACTTGTGTTTTTTATAAATGCACACACACACACACACACACACACACACACATATATATATATATATATATATATATATATATATATATAGATATATGGGTCTACTTCGACCCATTGTAATTTCAGTTTGTCGAAAGTGAAATAAGTGATACCAGTTCACTGAAAATGCGTTTAAACGAAAATGCAGTTTGCGGAACTCTGTTCACTGAGTATTTTTGATAGATCACAGTACAGTGAGGATAAGGGAATATTCCCTTTTCCGCACTGTAATGTGATCTCAGAGCTAGTATATATAAGTAGTGGTGGTGTGGGGGGTGCAGGGGGGCTTGCATTTGTTTAATTTTGTGTGTGTGTGTGTGTGTGTGTGTGTGTGTGTGTGTGTGTGTGTGTGTGTGTGTGTGTGTGTGTGTGTGTGTGTGTGTGTGTGTGTGTGTGTGCGTCTGTGTGTTTTTCTGTGTATGAATTTTTTGAAAAAATGCATTTTCATTTAAAGGCACTTTCGCTGAACCAGGATCACTTACTTCAGTTTCAACAAACTGAAATTTTGAGGAGTCGAAGTAGACCTATAGCTATATATATATATATATATATATATATATATATATATATATGTGTGTGTGTGTGTGTGTGTGTGTGTGTGTGTGTGTGTGTGTGTGTGTGTGTGTGTACATACATATATATATATATATATATATATCTATTTGAGATAACCAAAATTTCAGTAGACCGACATTCAGAACACCAAGCCCAGAAACACGAATTTTCACATAAGTGAAACTTCACAATACTGACATTCAGAAGACTGAATGTCTGAATGTCCGACAGTCCAAGCTGAGTAGAACAGAAAATCCACTCATTCACACTGTAGTGCAATCTTGGAGCTGGTATCTTTAAGTAGCAAGGGGTTTGGGAGGGGTCTCAAGTAGACACATATAAATATAAATATATATGTATGTGTATCTATATATATATATATATATATATATATATATATATATGTATATATATATATATATATATATATATATATATATATATATATATATATATATATATATATATATATATATATATATATATATATATATATATATATATGTATATAAACATGAAATGAAATTTGAAGGCAGAGGACAGTTTAGCTATGATACATTTCCTGCAGTGTCTATGTATTATGTAGGTGAAACTAAAAGGAAACTTAGAGTGTTACAGTAAGAGTAAATAAATATACTAGAGATACATATACTGGAAGAAAGACACTACTGTTGAATTGAAGTTTATAAAATGGTAAGCAAATCATGCTAGCCTCTTAAAGGTTAGCATCTTAGAAACTATAATTAATAATGGCAAGAGATAGCTGCAAAATAAAGAACCAATTTTCAGTTTAAAATTTAGTATACTGAAGCTTAAAGGATTAAATTGAGAAGTTACCTGGGCACAGCTCATTAGTTGAATGTATGCTGATATCATAACCTTCTAATGTTTTATATGTTGGTTTTACACTGATATTCAAATTCTTTGAAGACTCCTGAAACAAGTAATTTGGTTTTGAATTACTGGATATAGTTCTTCGCCAGTCATGATTTACAACTTAACTTGTTTTATCTGCTCATGTTTCACATGAATGTGGACATTGAATGCACATTATTTTCCACATGACATTGAATTTATACATTGAATGCATGTTATTTGCCAGATTGATGTTTAACTGTTTGAATTACCCTGCGTATTTTGGACATTCTGAATGTATCCCTGTATTGCTACAAGTTATTTTTATCTGCTTTGTAAGATTGGATTGGCCTTTCTGGTCTTGGTCATGGTTGAACAGGGCCCTTGGATGAGTTCTCTTTTCTATTTAACAAATAAGTTGGCAAGTAATTCTAGGAACTATTTTGTGGCTGGTTCTGTCTTCCCAGGGGGTCTTTTTTGTTCTGCGACTTCCAGCTGTTCCCACACAGAATCTAGCCCTTCTGTTGTCAGCGCCAAACCATGCTCCTCCTGGCTTGACAGTTCTCAGCTTTATGCCTGGTTCAGCATCGCCCACATATAGAAAACCTCTGCAGGTTTTCAAGCTATTTAGTAAATGTCCTCTCTACCATCAGAGCCTTAACTCCTCATCAGGTAGGAAAATGTGTTCTATTCTGGCTGCAAGCGTCCTCGTCAAACAACACTTTTTCCTTGCTGAAGGCACATCTATGTCAAATTTCAGTCACAATTTATTGAGAATTTAACAACTTGGTTGGGAGGGTGGCCTAAGGGTTAAGGTGTTTGCCTTACAAACACAAGGTGCAGGGTTTGAGTCTCACAAGGGATAATTGGCTAGGCTTAAAATGGCTCGCAAGGGCAGTTAGCTTAGTACTAATCTATGAACCTATGAACTTCATTAAATTAACTGTGTGTGGCTGCAGTGGTGTCAGTCTGTTCAACAACTTTTTCTGTTCAGCGAACTCCATGATATATGGTTATGTCCGAATATAACAAGTCATTCTGATATCCTGCCTTATCTATTGTGTCAGGGGCAATAGCAGTGATGACTAATACAGATGCTGAATCTGGTCAATTACTCTGATATCCTGTCTTACTTATCGAGACTGGGACGTCCGTAACTTATCCATCTACTTTATCAATGAGACTATATTATATCTACTCTGATGGGTTATAGCACTCTTAAGCCTAGTTTTGCTTCGAAGCTCAGGGATGATTAAGATCTATTTAAGTTATTCATCCCTTTTTGCTTACTACAGTTCTAATTTGATGTATTTTTGCCTTACTGATATGTGATCTCATAGCTTAGTGAGTACAAGTTGTAATATGAAGCCTGTTCATTACATAGTTTATCTATTTAGGCTTAGGATTTATATTATCTGGGTACTTTTGTATGGATCTGTTATCATCTTGTGATAGGACATTACCTACCTAAACAGACTGTATATTTCTTGCTCGTACTATCACATTTAGATTCAACTGTGTTACTTCCTCACCGGAACCTATCTATGATAAACAGTATTTAGCTTCGAGTTAGCGAGGCTAGATCATATCATTATTAGACATAACAAATGTTCTATGCTGTTTGTTACGGCCTTTGCCTGTGTTTATCCTATAATATCAATTTGATAGAATGTGATAACTTACAAAGTTAAAACATTTACTTGTTAGCAGTCATTTTATTTAATACTAGGTCTAGTGTTAATTACCTCTATTAAAGACATACATGCCATTAGAGCCTACCGCTCATTGTCAGATGCCTTGTATGCCTCCTCTCTCTCTCTTTCTTTTACTTCTCTTATGCCCTTTACACTGACCATAGTTGTATGACTATTTTAATTTTACCTAGTGCTGTTATCATGCTGTTATATCCACTTGTAAATAAATAAGTGATATTTATGTATATTTGCCAGCTTTATTCTCCTTTCACTTCCAAAATTAGCCACTGTTCTCTTACATACTAGATTCTATTTTACCTAGTTGGTAAAACCCTGGCATCATGTTTATTGGATCCATTGGTAGTCCATCTTATAAGCTTCAGTCAGTGTCAAAGTTTCTCTATCCCCTCATTATTAACATATACATACTTATTTGTTTCTTATTTTTTAATATTCTACTGCTGTTAGTGGTGGCTCTTAGATGCATGGTGATAGAGTTCTAGCATGATCTATTTTTGGATGATGATTGTTATGTATATATGTACCGTATTATTATTTGTATCATTGCTCCTTTACAGGTTATTATGTGTGACAGTTTCTTATTGTGTGCGTCTATTGTTTGTTAATGACCTATATTATTCTTGTTTCTATTTTTGTACTTCTTCACTTAAGGGGTTGGGGTGGTTAGGCACTGGGTTATATTTGAAGGAGTACTGTGCTACCCTTACTGTCATTAGTTTATATTCAGCAATTGAAAGATTGATGTGGATCTCCATTACTTTTATATACTTAATTTTACACTATACCCTCTCCTCTCATATGGTCCGGATACCTTATCCGAGAAAAAGGATTAGTCATCCCTCAAACTTGTCCATCTATATTAGCTAGTTAACATGGCTTGGTCCATAGATTCATGGAATATAAGAGGCTTACAAAATAAATCTAAAAAATCTCTTCTATTACATTTGTTGTTCAAATCACAGGCTAATATTTGTTTCTTACAAGAAATGCATATGCGTAAGGAAGACTGCTCGAAAGAATCTAAAAGAAAATGGATAAGATCTATAATTGCTGCAAGTGATAGTTCTAACTCAAAGGTAGTGGCTATTGTAATTAAAAAGGATTTCCAGGGGGTAATCACAGAAGTTAACTCTGACAAAAAGGGTAGATGGTATTATTTCATATCTCAACTTCCTAACTCTAGTAAACCAATCCTCTTTCTTAACCTTTATGGTCCGTGTGCGCAGCAACAAGTTTTTTTTTTAGAGATATATAACATTCTCTGCACATTCAAAGATCACCAATTTATTTTAGGCGGTGACTGGAATGCTGTCATAGATCCTAACATAGATCGCACTAGTAAATCTCCCTCGTACAATTTTCAAGCCTCTTTAGCCCTAGAGGAACTAATAACTGACTTCAACCTTATTGTCCCTATTTCATTTACTGAGTTTTTAACCAAGGACAAAATATACACATATTATTCGAAATGCTACAACACTTGGTCGCGATTAGATTTCTTCCTAATTTCTGAATCTCTTTCTTTTCTCAAGATAAACTTCACTGCAGAACCTAGGTTTTTCTCTGATCGTGCAAGAATTTCCCTCAAGATCTTTCACTCATCAAAGTCATCTTCAACTCCCCTCTATGGCAACTGGACACTAAATAACAACCTGCTCCGTAACAAGGAATAATTCAAAAAACTAAAGAAATCCTATCAGATTTCGGCTCTAATATTGATTTTTCACAAATCCCCCTAGATATCCAATGGGCAGCTTGTAAGGCCAAATTGAGAGGTATGCTGATCAGCAAGGCCTCTTATTATAAAAAACTTTACAAAATTAAGGAAACTAACTTGATCTCAAAACTCTCTGACTTAGAAAAGAAACAAAGATTAAGCCCAGACCCTTGCCTAGATAAAGTAATTAGTAGTACTCAAAAAGAACTACTGGAACTTCATCAACAAAACCTCTCCTTGCTTGATCAAAAACTTATTGCAACATATTCAGTGTGGGTGCAAATCCCTTCTAAAACTCTTGCAAGAATAATAAAAAATAACCAATGTACTCCCAGGATTTCTATTTTACAATACCAGAACAAAATTTATAAATCTGATTCAGAAATAATTCAGTTATTTTTTTCCTTATACTCAGATATATATTGCAGGAAGGTAGAGCCATCTCCTAACTCGCATATGGAGAACTTGAATACTATAACTTTACCCTCCCCGAATGAATCCCAAAGATCCATGCTTTCTGCTCCGCTGACTCTTCGAGAAATCCAAGATGTTATTACCAACCTTAAACTAGGAAAATCCCCTGGTCTTGACAGGTTTACCCCTGATTTCTTTAGAGCCTTCAATCTAATAATCTCCGCTTATCTTTTAAAGGTATTCAACTTCATTATAAAGCACGGAATCTCGGATCTACATTGGAGCACCTTGAAAACCATACTGGTTTTGAAAAACAAGCAAGACAAAACCGACCCCCACAACTATAGACCCATCTCTTTAATAAATGTTGACATAAAAATCCTATTGACTATTCTGGCAAACAGACTTAAAGAAATGATGCCCTCTTTAATTTTCCCTGACCAGGCTGGATTTATGTCTCATAGACACATATGGGATAATACACTAACCCTTGACTCCTTAATTCAATTTACAAAAAAAGATAAAAACCCAATATATGCGTTAACCCTTGATGCTTCTAAAGCCTTCGACAGAGTTAATTGGGATTTTCTGTTTCTAACCTTATCACACTTTAATATTCCCAGTGTTTTCTCTGATATGATTAAAATTCTGTATAAAAACTCATCCACTTATCTCTACATAAACAAAAATTTATCTAAATCAATTAGGATTATGAATGGTACAAGGCAAGGCTGCCCATTATCCTCCTTTCTTTTCAACATCTTCATTGAAACATTCTTCCTTTATATCGCTCAAAACTCTTTCCACTCAATCCCTAAAGTCCTGAATACTGATATAATGCTCTCTGCTTTTGCAAATTACCTCAATTTGTATTTTCAATATCCCAACACAGACCTAGGTAAAATCATTAATACTATTAATAAATTCTCTAAGGCTTCAAGATACCAGATTAATCATAAGAAATCACACATCTTTCCTATTAATCCTGTAGGTCATAAATCTCATTACTTTCCGGATTCTCCCTTTCAGACAACTTTCAATATTAGCTATCTTGGTATACATTTCGATCATATCCAAGCTTCCATGCTTCAAAATAACGTACTTAGAACATGGTCTAAAATTTTACAAGACCTTCGTAGATGGGAACAAATGAATCTATCTCTTCTATCCAAAGCTGCGATAGTGAAGATGAACATTTTACCCAGACTCCTTTACCAATTTAGTGCCTCAAATCATATGATATCCAATACTCTTTTCTCTAAGATTAATAAAGAATTAGCCAAATCCATCTGGTTTCCTAAATCAGTTAGGATATCGTACTCTAAGTTCGTTTACCCAAAGAGTAAGGGTGGTCTAGGTTTACCTAACTTTCAACTTTACTATACGATTATTTGTGCAAATAGAATTTTGTCCATCTCTAAACTAAATCAGAGAGACTATAATTCTTCTGCTTCTTGGATGAAAATATGGTATCAACATGTTCAAGCTAATAAAATTAATCCCAAAGCTATTCCCTTTCTTTCTCCAGAAGGTCTCAGCAATTCCAAATTATTCAGCACTCTAAAACATAAAATTAGGCTATTCCAAACTCTGATAAGATCCATCAACCTTGATAAAGCCTTCTCTTTACTTCAACCTCTTCATTTAAATCCTAATATTAAGATCAATAATTTGATGATCAATCTCTCGGACTTTCCTCTCATTAAGGATGTTGTAGTATGGGACATGCTCAGATATAAGGATATAACACTTCCTGCCCTACGCTTAATTCTCAAGGTCAATAATAAATACATGGTTACCCTCCATCAACTAAGATAATTAATATCATCAAAATTTGCTTATATTCTGGCCAACAGTCAGGATATCACCAAACTCTATGAGATTATACATGCGGTTTCGAGTTCAGAGAAAATGCTCTCTAAATCGTATAACCTTTTGAACTCCATAATACACAACTTGGTTTGCCTCTTCTCCAGTTATTGGGACAATCATGGAACCCCTTTTTACGTAGGAACAAAAATTATCTGCTATAAAAACTACCTTAGAATTATCCCCATTTAAAAAACTCATCTACACACAATTAATGGTTAATAACAACTCGTATTATACACCATCTGTGCTTAATAGGTTTGACCCCAGGAATACTCCCTCTTGTGCGTGTTGTTCCTTCCCAAAAGCAGACCTCTTACACATACTCTGGTTCTGCAAATATTCCCACAAACTTTGGACTTCATTAAAAGTTCGCCTCGAGAAAATGGGATACCACAAATCTACTCTTTCTTGGGAGATAGCGATCCTTCATATACCCACTATCTAAATTAGATCTGCATGTACTAGTCATTCTGTGTTCCCTTATTAAATTATATATCACTAAAAACTGGCTGGATCGCACCAAACTTTGTTGGAATAACTTCAAGGAGATGGCCCTTACATATATTCCAGCACAGAAGCTTATCACAAAAGGACCTACGAAAAAAGCCTTCATTGAAAAAGTTTGGAAAAGTTTATTCGATGTAATTCTTTGCATTTAATTGGGTTCATAGCTCCTGTCTGGGTTTTTGGTATAGCTCTCACTCCAAGCTTATCTGGGAGATCCACTGATATCCCTTATAACCTCAACATTCCTCTTTTAACTCATCTCTCTATATGGTAGCACTTTAGTTTTGTAAATATTGTGCATACATTTGTCTGTTTTACAGGTTTAGATTGTATTAAGTTTGCCTGCATATTCATGTCTTCATGTAATGTTCATTTATTCTTTTATGTGTAATAAATAAAAAGTTGTTTGAAAAAAAAAATAAGTAGGCAAGTAATTCAATAAATAAATAAAGAAAGAATTGTCTACAAAAAGCAGTGTCAATAAAATGTTAAACAATTACTGCTTGTACTTACCATTTATGATTAAGTGAACACGCAGACTTGTTCTTGTATATTTCTTAGTCACAGTTTTGCACTCACAGGTATAGAACCCTTCATCTTGTACAGTAGCACTCTCAATGACATACTGAGTAGTAGAATTAGGCATATGAAGTCCTTGACCATTATCATTTTTATAGAACACACACGCTTCGATTTCATAGCTGCTACTGCACTTTATTATCACTCTGCTACCAATGAGAATTGAACCTTCAGGTATAACGCAGATATCCATTTTTTCAAGTTTTCCTATGTACAAAATAAATTAGCAATATATATTTAACTTAACTCAGTAAAAGTAGATGAACATTTATATAATTATCTAAGTGAATTTAAGCAAATAACCTTTTGCAAAATTTCCATCATAAATGTTAAATTCAGTCTTTTTTTAGAAAAAAACACTCATAGTTTCATAGTTACATATTTTCTTACTAGGCTATTGACCACTGAGCAGCCTTTGAAAACTATCCATGTTTTTTATATGAAGCTTGTTTATCTAGAGCAGCAGAACAGTTACCTTTGCCCCTTTGCATAAGGGGCAAGGGTAGTATATGAGGGATGAATTTGTGATTTATTTGTCCAGATTACATTTATTTAGAGTAAGAAAAGTATTTTGCTTTATGTGGAAAAGGAGGCGTTTTTTTTAAAAAGTGGAATTCTCTGTGATGCATATCTCACAACAGCATGTACTATTTATTTTGCAGAAGAGAGAAAGATTTCTTGAATGGGTGTCTGCCAGAAACTGATAATACTGTAGGATACTAGAATGAGCTGGAGGTAACTCAAATGAGACTGGAATTTTTGTCACTATCTGTTAATTACCCAAACTTGTGCTGAACAGATGCCAGTCTGTACTTTATGGGCCAAGTCTTCTTGTACCTTTCAAAATAAAGTCTGCAAACAATATAGTTTGGTTAAAAATGCTTTATTATGTACAGTGAAGGCAGATGTCAACAATATCCTAATAACATAATATTCCGTAATGCTGGATAACAGTAACAGTACCGATAAATATATCCAAAGGTTCTGCATGATGATTCTCCTGACAATATCCACTGAAGCAGTCTTTTCCTCCTGAACAGTTTTATTAATATTCTGGAATGCTGGATATTTATCCTGATTTCTGTACTCAGATTTGAGTGACTGTACTGCAAAGACATTTTATGATATCAAGAACAGGGACGTGGCTTTGAGATAATCAGGGTGATTCTTTTGACTTACACATTGACATTCTTGATGAGCAAACACTGTGGGTGTTCAAGCTTTGCCAAGTATTTGGACAGGTACATGCCAAAAGAGGCATTATACTGAACTAATAGGGGAACAAGTGCCAAATACAGTGGCATGATCACACCCCTGGATCTGGACATCATATTTTTACTAATAAGCTGTGCATTGAAAAAGGGCTTTCTCATAATAGTTGACAAATGGAGGTCAAAGAACAGTTTTTAGTCTGCATAGGCTCCCAGGTCCCTAACTATGGGAATGAGCTTCAGAAGTGTATTGGCAAAGTAATAGCTGCAGGGGGACGTAATGCTTGCTGAAGAATACTGTTATACATGTTTTCACATTTACTTTTAGTCCATGGTTTTGACATCAGTTATTTGTTTTGGAATGGCCATCTTAGAGTATCTTGGTGCTCTCTGGAGAATTAATAATGACATCCAGTTTGCAGCCATCAGCAAACTTGCTCAGCCATAAGCCATTAAGATTTACTCCAATAAGTAAATGCCAAAGATGAGTGACCTACAAGCAGAGCTTTGTGGTACACCACTGGTGACAGGAGTTATGAAGGAGATGGATCTGCTGATCCTAATTTCCTGTTTTCTCTTCATCAGCCAATTTTATACCTATCAAGTTACAAGGGGACTGATATTTAGCTGGTAGAGTTTATTAACAATAGTGGGGCATAGATTGTTGTCAGATATCATAGCTAGGTCTAGATATGTCACATGTACTAATTTACCCTCGCCCATTTCTTCAGTAACATTCTCAAAAAAGTCAACAAGGTTGAGTAGCAACACTTTTTCTAGACAAAGCTGAATTAGCTTGGGTTAAGGATATGTAAGTTACCTATGTCCTTGTTTATTTATTCTGTAATCATTTTTTTTATAGCCTTATACATAAGGTTCATCAAGCTTATGGGTCTATAATTATGTGGGTCAGTTGTCATCCCACCTTTGGGGAAGTGAATGAATGTTACTGTCCCCCATTTATCTGGCACATAGCCTATTTGGAGTATGATATTGATTAATCTCTGTAAGGGTGGTTAAACAGTAATGTTTTAGGATAGTCAGTAGGCATTCTGGTGTGTTGTTTGGCCCCACATAAGCCGTGTTCTTAGCCTTGGATAGTATTTTTATTTATTTATGTGTTTATTTATTTAACTTATTTATTTAACATAGGTTGACCAGGAAAGTCTGACTAGGACAGAACCTATTTTCAAGGGAGCTTCGGAGAGAAATGCTCCAGACACTTGTCTTTGGAATGTGGGGGAAAAACGGAGTACCGAGAGGAAATACACATGAACGCAGGGAGGACATGCAGACTCTGCATAGGAGGCACCCCAACCTAAAATCAAACCAGAAAACCTCATGCTGTGAGGTAACAGCATTAACCGCTGCACCACTGACTTGTTCATGGGAGACTTGTTCAGGGGGGCAGAGTAAATGCAGGTATGTCATCTGGGAATATTGGGGTAGGGGATGATTTTTTAGTTAAATGTAACTATTAGTAGCTTGAAAATGTGCTCAGGCACTTGAACAGATGGTATAATTTACTAGTAGCTCTGTGCAGTACTGGACATTGTGTTTGAGGTTTCCAACAAAGGTAAATAAGGCATTGTGGTTGGCTTTAGCCTGGGTGGCTACATTTTACCTCACATCTGGCTTTGGTTGGCTTGATCAGGGACCAGATTTCTCCTGATAAGTTTAGAAAGAGCATTTTGATCTGCTGTGAGTTAGATTTATTTTTATTTGCAATGCATCTTTTCCCATGTTGTAGATAGTGTGGAATTTGACAGTAACAGTTTCAGCATGCACAATGGGGCATCAGATTGGAAGGTAATATTGAATTTAGCCAGGTCATCACTCAGATTTGGTAGATTTGCCTTTGGACAATCTCTGAATACTGAGTTAATGTAAGGTGCTTCTGGCTTCAGTTATATAGCGAATGTGACTGATTTATGGTCAGATCTGACTTGGGATGGGGTTAGGCAGACTGTGAATGTGAATTGTCCATTGTGATCAGTGTGCAACTCCAGTAAACATATTAACTAATTAACTACCTAAATGCAACTGCTACAGGACAGAGCTGACCCATATTAGTAAGGAAGAAGTCCAGGGTTTTGTCACCCCTAGTTGGAGACTGACATTGCCTAAAAAAAGCACTATGGGGGTGAACAATGTTTTAGCCAATATATGCCTGCCTTGGAAAAATAGGTGCATTTCTGCTGTAGTATGCACTGTTAACCATCTACTCCCAGGCTGGTATACATTGGAGCACCTTTGATTGACACCGGAAGGTAAGCTACTTGTCAACATTCCAATCTTTTGTTTGTACTGTGACATCATTTTTCAGGGATGGTAAAATAGTATGCAATGCTAGGTTCAAACCTGCCTCTGACACAAATTATGTGAGCTCCATCATGTCTCTTTTCATATAGTCCAGGAAGATGCATCTCAAGAAATTTACTGTTGGATGTACTGTGACTGTATCATATGTGTACTTGTGGTACAAGGCCTTGAGTGTATGTTTGATACGGTGAATCCTGGCTCCTGATTGGCAATGCACAGTAAGTATCACCTTGCGCAGCCTAGAGAGTTGTACATCAGTGTGTCTCACTATGGAGTCACTTGCCACTAAGATGTTGGATGATGCTGAGGTGTGCTTTTTGAGCTTTTCAATTATGACACTGTGAGTCTCATATAGATGTTTCATGAGCTGAGTATTTCCAGGGTTTCTGTGGGTACTTGTGTCTTGGGTTACATTTAGGAGATCTTTGTGGTTTAGGTAGGTTACTTTTAAGAACTGCGACATAAGTAGGTCTACATATTTGGCCTGTATTGACTGAGATAAGTATAGTGTTGTGTGCTACTGATAAACTGTTTGAAAAAATGTGGTGGTCTTTGTATGGGAACTTTGCATCCATAGTCATTATATAACTATATATCTCACACAGTGTGTCTGTAGATTTAAGTAGTATGTGGTTACCAGTGATCATGAGACAGTTTCTATAATCACCGAAGATCCCTTTTCAACCAAGCTGCCTACAGAGATAGTTGGAAAGTACATGTCTATGGTTCTGATGCAGCTTAGGATGCAGTGGGAGTGGGCTCTTTGAGGTTTAGAGCAGGTTTACTAAAGCACCTTGTGAGTAAAATTGACAGCCTTAATCTGTATATGAAAGGTACTGCACTTCTTTGTACAAATGAGTGACTCATCGATCATATAATTTTCTAAATATTTCCATTCTAACACCTTATTCCATAAGGTTTTTACTCTTTTAGAACTTAAAATCATGAATTGCAAAACAAACAAAAAGAACTTCCAAAATGAATGATGAATATCTGATGAAGTTTGAGTACAAGCTTTGAACGAAAAGCGCTTCATGTTAATGTAATAAAGTGTTTGCAGCTTTCAGCTACGGTTGCCATGATTATCATTGTTTTTAGAACTTAAAATCATGTTTACTAGTTTCACATTGATTACAATGTGTACAGTTTCTGTTATTTTTACTTTTATGTGGTATATTTGCCTTTACTGGCAACTTTTGCATCATTAACCTCCAAAGAAAATCCTGACATTTCCCATGTGTTTTTATACCTTTCCATTCTTGCCTTAATTGCTAGTCTTTTTCTTTATACACTTCTTTCAAAGGATAAATGTAAAAAAAAAAACTTTTCATTATGCTTTGATAACATAGGTTCCTATCTTTTTCAATTTCATTAATTCTTATTTTCCAAAACACAATTTTATCTTGATAATTATTCATTTTGTCATTTTATAGGTTCATAGGTAGGTACTAGGCTATCGGCCCTGGGGCCTATACAAGCCCAGCCAAAAAGGTACCTTGGCTATTGCAACCCAAGAAAATTATTTTCCTGTGCCACTGTTGAGCAGAGCCACAGAGGTGATCCCCGGGGTGAATTTCCTATTTCCCATCCAATCATCAAGATTTCTCTTGAAGAGTGCTAATGAGGAGCTTTGTTTGATATAGATAGGTAGTTTATTCCAGAGTATGGGAAGTCTCTGGGACAGGAATCTATCCCTCCAGCATGTTCTGTTTATTGTGGTGACAAGGTTTAGGTCCCTAGAGTGTGTAGCTCAGAGGGATTGGGATTTCTTTAAGTGGAGCATGTCCAACAGCTCTGGGTTTGACATAGCTTTGTATGTTGGGCAGAGATCACCTCTGAGTAGGTGATATGCGATGGAGTAAAGCTGAAGTTTTTTGAGACGGTCTGCGTAGGGCATCTGTTTGAGTCCGATAATCCTCTTTGTGAGGTATTTCTGTGGCCTTTCCAGTTGCCGTAGATGTCTTGTGAGGTACATACCAAAAGGGGCGTTGTACTCTATAATGGGTCTAATGAGTGATGAGTAGAGGGGAACAATGACCTCTTTTTTCCTGGATGAGAAACCTTTTGTGATGAGGTGTGCCATGTAGAAGGATTTCCTGACTACTGTGGCGATATGATTATCAAAGGAGAGACTAGTGTCCACCTGTGTCCCAAGGTCTCTTATCACACTTTCAATGTTAAATATACTACCACCTTTGTTGTGGTTCATGGGTACAGAGTTTTTACCAAAGGGGATGACAATGCACTTTTTGGCATTGAGCTTCAGGCCATGGCTTTGACACCAGGCATCTGTCTCAGTGAGGCCCTTTTGTAGGATGTCCACATCATAAGGAGTTTAGATTATGGCTCCTAGTTTGCAGTTATCTGTGAACTTCGTTAACCAAAGACCTTCTGTGTTAGCCTGTACTTCAGAGAAGTAAAATTTTATTTTCATATAATTTCCTTCTCTTAGAAATAAAAATATTCATCCATTCCTTACTATATTTAGCTTTTAAAATCATTATCAAATAACAAATCGTCATTTTTTCCTTCAGACATCATAATACCCTAAACAGATTTAAAGAGGTTGTAAACCCTGTAGGATATAATAATCTTAAATCACCTTCTTCTTTTTTTTTACATATAAAATTCTTCTTTTAACTAGATTTAATCTTGAACCCCAAATAAATGTAAATATAATACTATAGAATGCTTTTTCAAAAATTAGAGGAGTTCTAAAGACACTCACTAAGTAAGCAGTTCTAGCGAATAAAATAGAATTAATTAAATATATTTTCTTCTTAAGTGATAATCTAAAATTCCTCCAGAAGAGACACATTTTTTTCATGAGTTTTAATTATTTCCCATATAATTCTTATAGCTTCTTTTTCCCAAATATCAAACTAAGTAATGTTATACTTCTAAAATTAATACCTTCTAGCATACCATCATAACCTAAGCCTACACTTTTATCTTTATTAATAGAAAAAGCTGCTTATTGTATGATATCTTGTAAGTAACTAAGCACACTACCCATAGATTCCTGATTTTTTGTAGTAAGAATAATATCAACCACAGATGACATCATAATCAGAATATTTATACCTTCATTTTTTATATATTACATGTTTCTCATCCACATATTAATGTAGGTCAAAATAACATTTATTGATAATAGAAAAATAATACTGCTCAATATGGGCAACCTTGTCTTATCCCTTTTCTGAGTACAATGTCTTTACTAAGCCATCCATTTATTAATATCCTAACTATATTCAGCATATAAGCAGTAGCACAAGCTGTTTTTATCTTATTACTTATAAGCATCAAATTTTCTCCATAGGATGCTATGCTGAACTGAATCAAATGCTTTGCTTAAATCACCCACCACTAGTCCTGCTTGAACATCTTTATACAGAATATCATCTACTATTTCTCTAATTACTAACAACAAATCCTGTATATATTTTTACCCTTTATACCATATATATTTTATCAACAATCTTATCTATCTTATTTTCCATTCTTTTTTGCAAAATGTTCCTATAGCTCTTATAATTGTTATTCAGTACTATAGGTCTTCAATTCTGTATTTCACACATATCTCCTTTTTTTTTTCCATATATATTTTATTATACCACTACACAAATCTTTATATTGAAAATCCTTTCTTAACCATTCATTTAATACTTCTAAAAAATAACCTTCATGTACAACTGTCATACCTTTATACATTTTATATTCTACCCCAGCTGGACCTGCTGCTGATTACAAATTTACTTTTCCTAACATATTTTGCAATTCTTCCATTTTAATTATTTTTTCAAAATCATTATTATCTTCCTGAGAAAAATGTTCCCTTTCCATTCCTTAGAACACTGTACATTTGTTTTCAAACATTTTCCTTAACAAATCCTTCTACTATTCCCATAATCGTATATTGCAGTTTGTACTGCACCTGACCTACCCTTCATTGGTCTCACTATACTGTCCTTTTCCTTAATAAATTTATACAAACAAGTTGTGATTTCTTCCTTCTTTCCTTGTAAAAATATATTTGTCTATATAACAAGCGATGTATTTTCTTTTATTTAACTTATGTAATTCCTGTTCTTTAATAAAGTAACTCCTCATTGTTTTCTAAACTATCACAAATAATTTTACTTAATTGGTCAGAACATATTCTTACTTGCCTTTATTTTTATATTTTCATGCTTACATAACACTTTTTAAATTTTTGCTGAAACACTAACCACCATTTGGACCAATCTTTATAAAAACACTTCCTCTGTATATGATTCTTCCATAAATTTGATACATTCACCATCTCTACTTTATCCCATTTAACCTCATTAATTCCTTTTATTCCATTTCTTATTTTTATGTAGTCACAATTATTTATCAAAGTAATCCATATAGCCCTGTGATCTGAAAATAAAACATTGTCTAATGCCCCTTCATCCATATTTTTAACCCAGCTGAAACTGAAAAAAAATCTGTTTCAGTTTTATGTTTACCTCACCTATATCTTCAAGTGTTTTTTTTATTTTTTTATTTTTATTTTTATTTTTACATTTGTTAACCGGGGGTGTCTGACTGAGCCGAAAAGGCCCTTTTTCAGCAGAGGCCCGGGCAGAAAAGCTCCACAAAGAAAAAATTACAGACACATTTAGTTATTTAGACATAATCAGTATACACACAAATTACAAGAGACATGTTTTTACAGTGGTATGCAGTACAAACAGTTACAGTGGAGAGAACAATCAAAAAAATATTAATTTTAAAAATAAAGGTAAGTAATAGATTTGTGGTGTACAGCTGAACTTTGGAATGTAGGTAGAATACATACATAGTACACAGGTACAGTACATAAATTGTAGATTAGCCAGTGTTTGTGAGTAAGACTGAAAAACTATTATCAATTGCTCTAGATTTAGTATGTATATGTTATCCGCTTTCACTAGCCTGGGGAGCAATCATGGCACTGCTAACTTTGCTTGAGATGTTGCCTGATGAGGTCTTTAAAGGAGGCTTTGGATGATGTGTTTTGAATGCTAGTAGGGACAGAGTTCCATTTTTTAGCCACCAAACTACTATATATTGCATCTCCAAAGCTATTGTAGCTGTTGGTGACTTCTAGTAGTAGTTTTCTTGATGATCTAAGAGGCCTTTTGGCTGAGTGATGTTGTACTAGGTTTTTGAGGGCAGGACATTTATTGGGGAGGTAATAGATAGAATGACAGAGGCAGAGCTGATTGTAGGTTAGGAGGTTGGGCAGTTCAAGCCAGTGGAGCTGTCTCAAAGCAGTACAGTGATGAGTTCTATATGAGCAATTTGCAGCAAAGCGGGCAATTCTGTTATAGCAAGCTTCCATTTTGCTTAGTTCAGTTTTGTTGAGATTAGTCAGAATGGGAGATGCATAGAGTAGGGTGGATAGAAGTTGGGAGCGAGCAATGGCTGATCTTGTGTTGTTGGTAAGAAATGGTTTGATACGGTAGAGTGACCCCAGTTTGGCATGTACGTTTTTAATAGTTAAGTTCAGATGACTATACAATTTTAGGTACGAGTCTAAGGTTATTCCCAATAGCTTAGCCTGTGCCACTGGAGCAAATGGAGTAGCATTTGTGGAGTAGATAGTGAATTGACTGTTAGTGTTTTTGTTAGAACTGGTTATAATCATAAGCTGAGTTTTCTTTGGATTGAGGATAAGTTGGGCTTTGGTAAGGTAGTTTTCAACGTCAGAGAATGCTAGTTGAGTTGTTTGCAGGAGGGTGGGAATGTTTCGTGCAACACAGATTAAGGTAGTGTCATCTGCATACTGAATTATAGATGCATGCTGTGTGGAGGTGTGGAGGTCATTTGTGAAGACTGTGAATAGTAGTGGTCCTAAGATAGAACCCTGTGGGACTCCTATAGTTATGGGCAGCTGAGGAGAGAGAGAATTTTCCCATTTCACAGCTTGGTACCTGTCAGTTAAGTAGCTTTGGAACCAGGTAAGAGTGGAATTAGATAGATGATATTGGTTTAGTTTGTTTAGCAGGATTTGGTGTGAGACTGTGTCAAATGCTTTGGACATATCCAAAAAAAGATTTGACACTTGCAGGCCTTCATTTTTGAGACGGTTTACTGTGTCTGTGAAGCAGAGGAGAGCTGTAGTGGTACTATGGGCAGGTTGAAACCATGCTGAGTAGGTGACAGGATGTTGCAGTCTAGGAGATAGTTTAGCATCTGGGTATGGATGCATTTTTCTAGGATTTTGGCCAGGGGGGAGAGTAAAGCAATGGGTCTGTAGTTATTAAGTTCAGTGGAGATCCCGCCTTTATGTATGGGTGTAACATAGGATATTTTCCAGAGTTTGGGCACATAGTTTTCAACAATTGATCTGTTTATGAGAGTGGAGACTGGGATAGCAATAGCATCTGCTGTAAGTTTCAAGAAATAGCTGGGGAGTAGGTCAGCTGCTGTTGATGAGGTTTTTAGTTTGGAGAGCATGCTTTTGATTGAAGTGGTGGAAACTGTTTTGAGGGTAAAGCTTGTATTAGTGTTATTTGTGTTGGGGGGATAGTGAGGAAGGAACTGTTCTGTGATACTAAGGATAGAATTGAGTTCACAAAGTGGGAGTTGAATTGTGTTTCAATGGGAACTTTAGTGTCAGGGGTGGTTGGTTTGGGGGTAGCCTTTTGGGTGGATTTTAGTAGTTGGTTTACATTTTTCCAAAATTTTTGCGGGTTGTGTTGGTATTTAGTTTGTAATGTTGTGTAGTAGGATTTTTTGTCACCCTAATGCATTTTTTGCACGGTTGCGCAGTTATTGGTACTTAGCTTGATACTTGGTACTTAACTCTTTTATTCCAAATATTTAAATTACCACATATTATAATATCTAACATTACTTTCACATTATATGCTTTGTTTTTATTTTGTCTTATATTACAATTAAAATATCCCATGGGAATAATGTCCATGTTTACTCCTACATAATGAATTATAACATCTGTCTCTGTCTTTCTTTGTAATGAATGCATAAAGTGCTATCAGTCTAAATACCTGATTTCTCCATCTTTCATCAAGAATAGTAGCATGACCTAAAGTAACAGAGGTAACATCTAAAATGTTTATTGTTTCCTTATGTAGAAAACTCCTGAGCATGTCTCTATCCCCAAATTAAAAATTACATTTTCCCCACCAGATTTCCACTTGATGTCTTTCTTCATTTATTAAAAACCTAAAATCTACCAATATACTAATGCCACTGTCCTGTCTCCTACACCATTCAAGTATACTTACTCTCCTTACAATGTTTTTTTAAACTATAAACATTTAGTTCAAGTACTTTACATAAAATACTAAATTTATAGTATAACACTTAACATTTACCTTTCTTTTTCTTTATGTCCTTCTATCATTTTTCTTTTTCTATGTCAAATTCTTTTACCAATAGACTTTTTTTTTTATTAACTCATTTCCATTAACCATCACTCAATTCTAATTATTCACACTCTCCTTTCTGGGACTAAAACTTTCATTAGTGATTTTTTTTTAAATCTTTATATACCAAATCATTTACTTCTATACATTCTATATGTGCACTTTCAGTCAGCTTTTCTTCTAATTCTATATTCCTACTCTCTGGATTCTGGTCTGTGAATATTTCTGTAGTGTCTTTCTCTAACCTGTTTATTCTATATTCATACTGCATCCAAAAATGTCCCACTTTTTACATTTATAGTACTTAATTTCACAATTTTTTTATTTTTCTATGTCATGATATCCCTCCACAACCAAAATATTTCCTTTTTTTACAATTACTTATCAAATGATCCATTTTCCCACATAAAAACATGTCTTTGTCTGACCCCCAGTATCTCAAAAAACATGTCTTTGTCTGACCCCCACTATCTCACCATTCCATTGTCCCATTCCACATATATCACACTTGAAATATGCACAATACTATCATTCTCAAATTTTGAATAACCTTGCAGGCCCATGCACCTGTCCATAAACCTTTGTTATCATATACTTTTACAATGTCCATCACATCTATACATACTTAATAAATACTTTTTAAAGCCATTTTTTAATTTCAGTTCTGAATTGTATGTTAATTCTTTTTTGTCTCTTTTTGAAAAGCTTTAAATATGTAACAGTTTCAAGGAGCACAATCTTTTTTTTTCATACTCTCCTAGAAAATTCTCCATCGCTTTACCAGCTTCAAAAATAATGTCACAAAATGTTTCTTTGTTAATATGAATAAACACTCTTACCTCATATGCTTTAACTCCTAAAGGTATTTTTCCCATGTCTTGTGTCATCATGTCAATATCATCTTCTTTCTTTTTGATTCATACCTTATACAATTTTTTTTCTACGTTTACAGTTTTCTTTCCTTCGCCCGCTTTCTCTGTTCTCACTTGCACCATCTCATACGAGTTCCTACCATTGACCTGTATGATTTCATTCTGTATTTTCTCCATCAAGTCACCCCATGATACATCATTTCCACTTTCAGGATCACTGGCATTCACTGACTCTGCAAGTACATCATCCTGCAGCCCTCCTGACTAGAGGGTTGTAACAGCACAGCTCTGTGTTGTCTTTTTGTCACTAAAGACATTCTTTTCAAAACCCTCTTCAGAGTCCAACTGTAATTTCTCCTCTCCATACTGTTCAACCTGAGAAAGCTCAGACAATTCCTCAACTTCTTTGCACATAAGCACACTTTCCAAAAAAGGCTTAACTACATTTGTATTTTTACCTTTTTCCTTCACTTCCAACCACTTCTGCATATCAATACTATTATCTTCTACTGACATCTTCCTTTTCTGCTGCATTACCCTGCTCTGAACACTCAGTTATCACTGCCTTCCTGGTTCCTCTGAGCCACCTACACACTCAGAACAGAAACTGGAAGTGCCACCAATATTCGCATCCCTGTATGGAAAAAAAGTAGGGGAAGTTCCCCAATCCCCTGACCAAATTTCCCCTAGTAGTATAAATACCACTTTGCATCTCCTTTGAAAGTGGCTTCTAACCCAGTGGGACTAACCTGATGTACCAAGGATGATTAAATAAATAAATAAAAGATCACTAAAAAGCCAAAAACAGTACATCTATTTACTAGAATGACACTTTATCCAGATGCTGTAAGGCCAGAAACAACAAAAATACTAATTTAGAATTTAGAATAGTTATTGATTTTAAAAATGCTAAAAAATTTAGAAAACAAGAAGCAAAATGGTTGAGACAGATACAGATTGTTAAAATTAACTTAAAACCAGATGAAAATGAGAATTTCCAGGCACTTTTTCATCTACTCATAACTTTATACCAAACTGATCCAGAATAGTCTCCAAGAATGTGTTTCAAATGAAAATTCTTTTTTACACTGAATGCATAGACCAATAGAAGTGTGGTATGCTGATATTATTTCTTTAAAAAGATTCATAAAGTGGTTATTGGTTCTGACCTTGTTTTTAGCAATAGGATGCACATTGCAAAATGTGGTAGACACCAAACAGGAACAAGGCCGATCATTCTAGTAATACAAAAAAAGTTTTTCACATCTGTTGTCACCCCATCCATATTAGTGTAGACACAATGTCTCCAAAGTGTCTGTGAAAAAAGCACAGTTAAGTACATTTTACACCAACCTGTAGGCAGATTTCTTAAATATTGTGCTATAATTGGAGGTGTAGATTGCAGGTAATAGTCAAGACTTTGAGATGAGACAAGGGTTTTGCCCACCATCAAGCCATGGTTATGCAACTATTATTATACAGTATCTCCAAAATATTATGTTGCAGAACTTGGAGTTATAGAAGTATAAGGAAAAGCTACTATTTTTTATTCTAGCCAGCATTAGGATGTGTGCAGTTCAGTCTGAACACAGCAGACACATTTAATTTTCTGCATCTTATAAAGAAATATCAGGTCCAGCAGGATATATCCTGCAACAAGTTAGGTACAGGGAAAGGAACGCTAGCTAGAAAGGGCGCTATTCTGCTGTATTACCCATTCACATGGGTTTCAATTTCTTTCTTCATGAATCATGGACAAAGCAAAATGTAATTGCAGAGAAACTATTTTAACTATTGCTTTAATTCAGTAAGAAAGTTAAGAGAAAAGCAGATTGCATATCAACACAAAATTTCTGAAAAATAGCAAGTATAAAAGCCTTATATCTTACATTACAGGCTGACTTGAGAATAGTCAGCCCCTATGTCTGACATTAAGGCTAATCCTCAGTAATTTACCAGAAAATCATACATTTTACCAGTTACAGGGCAAAAATATAAGGCAAACATAGGGACATTCTGCAAAATCAGAGACAGTTGAGAGTAGAACTGATTAGTACATGCACCATCTGGATTGTATTGAGTGTATCACTGTGTGCAATTCTGGACACAATATGTCTTCATAAGGCACACCTTAAATTCTCTCATATTAGTAATTGAACTGAAATACCTGTGAACATGGATGTCACAGTGGTATAACAGACTTGTACCTCTTCATTCTCTGGTTCCTAGCTGGGGTGCATATCCTACCTAAAAAGAAGTACATTATTGAGGTGGGTGCATGTTTTTTTCTTACATCCCAAAGATGATACATTGATGTGTAAATTGATGTTCCTCTGAAATCTCAATAGATTTGTGTGTGTGTGTGTGTGTGTGTGTGTGTGTGTGTGTGTGTGTGTGTGTGTGTGTGTGTGTGTGTGTGTGTGTTTGTATATACGTGTGTATTTGTATTGGGGACTGTCTTGGTATGGACTTGCAGACTGCTTCTTACCTATCCCACACCTTTCCTAGTTAACTCTTGGCTCCTATACAACCCTGAGCAGGATGTTGTAATAGACTAAGAACTCCTATATTTTCTTAAAGTGGTAATTTGGAGCAGTAAATATTTGACACTCCATTAGCCTGAAATCATTCTAAGATGTCAGTGATTTTCTTTTGAATATTTCCACATATACTGAATCTGTGTGGTTTTAATGGTAGGTGACATATTCTGTTATCTACTGCCATATAATGTCATGTATTACCTTAAGATAACAAGTATCCTTTTAAATAACAACATAACAGAACAAACGTAAATGCAGATAAGATGATTAGCTCTTGAGAAAATTCATAAGTTTGAGGTTATGTTATGGTTTATTAGTATTTTATTTTGAAACTGTTTAGTCCTTTAATACGCATGTTTGAATAGGTAAGTGAGGCAGGAAGTGACTCCAGTGTAAAGCATCACCAGTCAAGCGCATATTGATTTTACAGATAAGCAGGCAGTCAATGGAATATTTTATCTGCAGGAATATTTGCTACAACATTTGATGATTTCAGCACACAAAGGGATTTTTTTCTACTTTCACTTTTTCTCTCTCTCTGTCTTTCTCTCCTAGCACCTTATCTAATGCTGGTTAGATTGCCTGCTGTGCAGGATAACACACTGCTCTCTGTCTGTCTGCTGTGCAGAATAACACACTGCTGTCTGTCTGTCAGCTGTGCAGAAAAACACACTGCTGTCTGTCTGCTGTGGAGAATAACACACTGCTGTCTGCTGTGAAGGACAACACACTGCTGTCTGTCTGCTGTGGAGAATAACACACTGCTGTCTGTCTGCTTTGCAGGATAACACACTGATGTCTGTCTGCTATGCAGAATAACACACTGTCTGTGTACTGTGCAGGATGACACACTGCTGCCTGTCTACTGTGCAGGATAACACACTGCTCTCTGTGTGTCTGCTGTGCAGAATAACACACTGCTCTCTGTCTGCTGTGCAGGATAATACACTGCTGTCTGTCTGCTGTGGAGAATAACACTGATGTCTGTCTGCTGTGCAGGATAACACACTGATGTCTGTCTGCTGTGCAGGATAACACACTGATGTCTGTCTTTTGTGCAGAATAACACACTGCTGTCTGTCTGCTCTGCAAAATAACACACTGCTGTCTGCTATGCAGAATAACACACTGCTGTCTGTCTGTCTGCTGTGCAGAATAACACACTGCTATCTGTCTGCTCTGGAGAATAACACACTGCTGTCTGCTGTGCAGGATAACACACTGCTGTCTGTCTGCTGTGGAGAATAACACACTGCTGTCTGTCTGCTGTGCAGAATAACACACTGCTGTCTGTCTCTCTGTCTACTGTGCAGGATAACACACTGCTGTCTGTCTGATGTGCAGAATAACACACTCCATCTCTTATACTTTGAGGAAATCATGTCAATTCCTTAGTACTTATATGGAAGGGAAGTATGTCTGTTTGTCTAACATTACTACCGTTTCATTGATTATTTTAGAACAAGCATAGGTAAATAATGTAGGAGACTATTTTCTGCCAAGCAAATCTTGGAACTGGAACAAATATATATCTGCTTATGATTAAAACAGAACTGTCCAAACCCCTGAGGCAATTACAGAATTAATGACTTTTATTACTGATGCCACAGGTGAAAATCAGAGTGAAACAATCTGCTGAATGATAAACTATCACACCACAACCTCTTCTGTCAAGGCATTTTCTGGGTTTTTATCTATATGCAAATTCAACAGAATGTTATAATAGAACTAGAGCAGAATGGGCCTATTTGAGAAAAATATTATAAATGATATTTCATCATTAAATATCAGAACTGAGTAATAGGATATGATTTGTGACCAAAATTCCAGAAAGTCTGATTCTGGAAACTAATATTATCAGTGTATTCGTCATCAGTAAGTGAGTTCATAGCTGTATTGGTAGCACAACATTTCAGAATCGTGGATGTAAGAAAACAGCAGTCCAACGGATGAGATACAATTTATTTATTTAATGAATTTATTTAACATTTATTTACTGTGAAAGTCCAACTTGGAACAAAGCCAATTTTCAGTGGAGACTCGAGGAGAAATGCTCCAGACACATGTCTTTGTTAAGTAGGAGGAAACTAGAGCAGCCAGAGGAAACCCACATGAATGCAGGGAGGACATGTAAACTCCACACAGAAGGCATCCCAACTGACAATCAAACTGGAGAACCTCTTGCTGTGAGGTGACAACACAACAGCTGCACCACTATGCCATTTGTGCACACAAAGCTTAGATATTATAAATTCATACTAATAATAGTGTGACTGTGGTCAATAACAAAGCAAGCAGTCTAGGACCCTCCTTGTAAGGTTAATTCTTACACAAAATTCAGCAAGGTATGTGTCATGTGTTGCACTAATGGAATCCTAATTAGATTGCTTTCCTGAGGTTTGAACATATAGTATTTCATAGAGTAACTCAGGAAGATAAATGGGTCATTGGTTGTTCATGAGTAGAATAGATTGTGAGCATGACTGGTTTGGTTTTGCAGGCCCTCTCTAGTTCAGCAGCTGTCTTATTTACCTGAGATACTTTAGTATGAAAAGCCAAAGTGTCCAGTGCACAGATGATGTGCTTCAGTTTAAAATTAGGTATTTTGCTTCCTCACACTTGTTTTTTAACTTAGCAGTGTAACGCTAAATATTTACAGTTACTAAATACTTATAGTGCAGGCAGAGGTTTCACGAATCTCATGGTCTGGTAAAGCCCCACTCCGCTCACACTCGCTGCACTTGGGCTCGCTCTGCACCCCACCCTGCCCCCAACTTCCACCCATCCCCAGTACTGTTAAATTTGTAGTACTAAAAGCCACTCTCCCTCCTTTATAACCAGTCAGCTATAACCACCTAATTAATAGCACTGCCCCCACCTGCCACTAATTTCCTAGACTTCTTAATATATTCCTGCTCTAAATACAATACCAACAAAATTCCTCAGCTAGTTGCAACGTTATCACCCAAAACAATGCTATTATTTTCTCTGCTACCTCTGTTGCTCATTACATATCTCCTCACCACTTATGAAAATCAATGCTACCGAAGATTCTACTATCCAAAATCCCAAACCACCACACCAATAGTATCCAGTATAATTCACCACTTCATATTTCCCCTCACACCTAACTTCTTAACCCCTAAAAACTACCAACCTACTAGACTCAGATATATCAGCCCTAAAACCAAACACTATTAAAAACTTATAAACAAAATCTTGAAACTCATAGTTAACTTACATTACAACCTTACAATGGATGGAGACATCCACCCAAACCCTGGTCCGTCCTCTCTTACTGACTATAGCTCCCACACTACCAATTCTACTAACATATTTTCTTCAAATAGGCCCCCTAATTCATTCCTGGCCTGCCACATAAGCATCAGAAGCATAAATAATAAGGTCTATAACTTACATGCCTTCTTAGCAGTTTATTCCCCTGACATATTATGTCTTACAGAAACCTGGCTAAAACCGGTAACTAGACACAATGAGGTATTACCACCAGGGTACAACATACTTAGATTAGACCAAACTACCAGGAAGAGTGATGGGGTAGCTATACTCTTTAAAAATACTCCAAATGTTACATCAGACTCCTTACAACCACCACAGGTTAATAATGCAGAAATTCTTATTACCAAACTACAAATTAACAAAAACAAATGAATAAATATTGTCTGTGTTTACATTCCCCCATATAATAACACAAATACCCTTGAATACACCTCTATTGGTTATCCAGTACCTACCCCCAAGAAACCATTCTACTGGGATACTTCAACATTGATTGGAACACCTAATCCTCAGAATATCCTACAACCCATATAAACCTTTATGGGTTTACACAGACCATATCCTTCCCCACCCAGGATTGGTAAACCTAATAACAAAGAAAGTGTCTTAGATTGGATACTTATCAATAGCCATCCTTATATGTACAAGTCTGGAACCCTCCCTGATGATCACAGTGATCACTTTCTTACCTATATAATTAAGCACAAGGCTGACAACTCTCACCAGCCCACCTACAAAACAATAAGAAATAATAACTTTAACCTCACCAATTTCCAAAATGAACTTTAATTATGCAATTGATCAGTCCTAAAACAACTGCCTATGGAAGAAGCTGTAGTATACTTTAATTCCAAATTCCTTGCTATCCTTGATTCTCATGGTCCTGCTTGCTATATTAGCACCAAAATAAAAATTGTATCATGGCTTTCAAAATATACTAAATCAAAACTCTTACTTAGAAATAAGGCATGGGCCACTTGGCATGCCACAAAAGCCCCACTAGATCAACTTAGATAATGGCAGCTAAGGAATGACACAAAAAAATCTATTATGCTACATAAAAGAAACTACAACTGCCATCATCAACAGAAGCACCAAAACAAACCCCAACAGTTTTGGGTAGGAATAAACAAATCTCTTCACCCAGGACAATCCTCCATTCCTACCCCCTCAACTTCTATCCATAAATCTCCAGAGGACATTGCAAATACCTTTAATAGTTTCTTCACAGAGAATATTCAGTCCCTAGCTAGCCAACTAACTCCCATTTGCTCTAACTCAAATGCGGCTTCACCCAGTGTCCAGCTTCACTTTAGCTTTCAACTTGTTTCTACATCCCTTATCTGAGCCGTAATTAAGAAATTAAAACCTACCACCCTATCTGCTGATCTCCTCCCTGCAGAGTATCTGCAACAAGCTGCAGATGCCATAGCATATCCCATTTCCTTCTTAATCAATAGAACTATATCTGAAGCTACCACCCCCTCAATCTGGAAAATATCCCATGTTATACCACTCCATAAAATAAGTAGCTCCATTAAACTGTCAAACTTCAGATCCATAGCTATTCTGTCACCACTGGCTAAGATTATGGAGAAGTGCATCCATAAACAACTTCTGCACTATCTCATTCAAAATAGTCTGCTGGCCAATGCTCAACATGGTTTTAGGCCAAACCACACTACCACCTCTGCCCTCCTCTTATTCTCTAATGTCATTAATCATAACCAAAATAACAACAAACTACCCTCAGCCCTCTTTATCGATCTCTCTAAGGCCTTCAATATGGTTAACCACCAGCTACTATCCATACACTGAAGGCCTTCTCCTTAGATAACCATGCTCTCCAATGGCTTCAGTCTTACCTGTGTGATAGACAGCAGGCTGTCTTATGGCAGGGAAAACTATCCACTCTTCTACCTGTCACCCTAGGAGTTCCCCAGGGCTCTATAGTAGGACCCCTTCCTTTCTCCATCTTTATAAATGAGCTCCACACTGTCATCCTAAATGCAACCTGCATTCAGTATGCAGTTGACTCCACTTTAATTTATTCAGCCACCTCCCCAACAAATTTACTGACATTATCCTAGAATACTTTCATTACAGTTGAAAACTGGCTGTCTAATCATCGTCTGATCTCAAACCCTAACAAAACAAAGCTGCTACTTTTATCCCACACTCATAGGTCCTCTCCACTATTCTTTACCATAAAATCTAATAATGGCACCATTATTTCCTCAGATGCCCAGCCTAAACTCTTAGGTGTTATAGTAGACAATAACCTTAAATTTGACATGCATGTCAACCAAGCTATCAAAACTATTAATAAAAAACTTGGCTCCCTTTATAAGATTAAACCTTTCCTTACTCCACTTGCTAGAACTGCTATTGCTCACTCCCATCTACTCTCTACCTTTCTTTATACCTCCCCTTTATTCGTCAACTTGAACAAATTCGATCTAGCAATCTCATGTAATAACCTAAATCTTCCAGGGTGGCTAGAATTGCCTAGCCTACTCCAATACAACCAGCTCATAGTGGCATATAAAGTACTCAACAAACCTGAAAATATGCCTGCACTTAAAAACATCATCAGGCCCTATAGTAATCTTAGGCCTCTTCAGTCATCTAACAGACTGCTGGTTCAAACATTCAAACCCAGCAACTCAACTGGGGACTCCCTGTTGGATAACTCTATTGGCAAAACTTGGAACTCTCTTCCTGTCGACCTTACTCTGGAATCCTCACTAACTCAACTTAAAAAAGTCTCAAACAATACTTTAAAATAACACTGGCTATGTCCTTGTTCTAATCCTGACTAGGTTCTTCTCTATAATTGTGTGCTAAACAGTACTTTATGTTATATAAAATCTGTGCCATAATTGTTAGTCAATATACTTACTTAACTTTAATAAGACAGATTGTATAACTTGCGTGACTGAACAGAGTCTACAAACTGTATGTAACATATATTGATTATATGATTTTTCTGTATGTTTTGTTTGGAGCTTTTCTCCCTGGGCCTCTGCTAAAAATGGACATGTATCCAGTTGGACTATCCCGGTCAACAATTGTTAAATAAATAAAATAAATAAATAAATAAAAATTTCCTGAAATGTCCTTCTGTTTGACATATGTAACTCAATGAGTGGCAGGTTCAAATATATCTGCAATCTGGAGATATCAATCTCACCCAATAACCCAGTATCCATGCACTAGCACTGACATCTGAACACAGCTGCACTAAACTGACTTATGTTGTAAAAAAAAGTCACTACTGAAGTCTCCTCAGAATAGGAAGAGTAGGTCTCAGCAGATATCTACCACCACATGAGCTCCATACTCGCACATAGTAAAGGATCACCAGGATCCAAGCTCCAATTTTATGAGTATTAACAGTAATGTCTTTGAAACTGGTGGTTCTATTGTCAGGCATACTGATTCCATCCTCACAAAAGTGGACAATGACAGGACTGCAGTTAATTGTCTTTCTTGAGCAAGAATCAGTGACATCAGAAGGTCGCTACAGGTCCTCTCTTCATACAAATATGATTACAAGCTGGTGGCAGTTCATCTGGGTGTGAATGATGTGAGAAACAGAACCCTGAGGAACACTCAGAGAAACATGTATCTAATGTAGCCAAGACACTGACCTTGACTGGAAGCTTTCCTTCACAAAAGTAATATCCCTATGTAATGACAAGATGATTGGCTTCAATAATTAGATTAGAAGTTGATTTAATTTTAGTTGGGGTCCAGTATGTGTCAGCATGGACCGAAATGACTGACACTCCAGCTTCCTTCACCAAGGACAGCCTACACCTCACATTCCATGGCTCAGCTTATGGGCTAAAACACTTGATGCCTCCATAGTACTTCTTGGGGGGGCGGTTAATGTCTGGCTTATAGACACCCTATGATAGCAAGTATTAATCTAGCCATTTCTAGTCCTAACTGGATGATATCTTTTAAGTGATTTGAATTTTGAAATTAAATTCTAGTTGTCCTTTTGTGAGACAAACAAAGAACTAGATTAAGTTGTATCACTTCTGATTGCTTCCTGTCATAGTTAGGATTTAAGTTAATTGTGTTTGCTTTTTAAGGCCAAAGACTTTTTACTTAAGTCTTCCTTTTCTTTTTGGGTCATTGTCAGACTAACTATTAAGAAGTGATTTGGCTGACACCGAAAAAAAGTGAAGCAGCTGGAAATCCTTACCACAGGATTTAATAACATCCATGAAGGCATAGTGTAGAAACTACACAGACTGTTACCATATCCGTGTACACAGTTCCCCCTTGGCAGTGTGCCATACATATTAATCATGGTGCGTTGTTGAGGGAGATCCATGGAACACAGATAGTGAATCAATGTAGGAAGTGTGGTGCTAACTGTGTCCGCAGATGAGCAACACACTCCCTGCCCTGTCCAACCACATTATATCAATGTAATTTAATATTTTTATTTTTTATAAAAAGCCGGTTTGTGCAGGACAACACAGAGCTCAGCAAGTGACATGTGCCAGACACCTAAAAATAGAAATGGGATGTATTTAATTACTTATGAAAAGGTCAAGTTGCACTTAAGTATAGCTGACCGGGTTTGCGCAGCAAGACATGGTGCTCAGCAATGCTTAAAGTAAGCTCAGAGGTATATGTAAGTAAAAGTATAGCAGCATTCCACATAGCAACATGGGTAGAGTTATGGCCTTATATGTAGTAGGTGTAGGGTTTGAATACATTAAGGGAAATTAAGCAGTTATTTTGAAAATACAAATTATGGTAATCTGCTGCACTCAGCTAAGCTCTGCTAAGACTTCATAAAACCTGCTAAGCACTGCTTAAACAATATGTCTATGCACTGTGTGGCATCACTTGGCTGGTTTGCACACTGCTAAGTGCTGCCAAGCATTGCCTGTTTTCACACTGCTTAGCTCAGCTGTGCTGGTTTGCGCAGTGCTAAGCGACACAACATAGTTTTAAATATTGCCCAATGGCATTAAAGGGCAAAAAAACAGACTATATTAAGTGGAATAGGTGGGAATACTGCAAGATTTGTTGGTGTTCTGACTTTGAGGATACAATGGCAAGTGTTGGAGGGGGTTTGCACTTTCGAGAGCAGTGTTAGGGTATTCAGGAGTCCTGGGTCATGGTCGGACTCCTTATCAAAAACCATGAAGACCGGCTGATGCAGCAAAGTTACCAGGGTTCAGAATGCAAGGCAGTGGCCCAGAAACGGCTGGCAAAGGACCTCACCAGTGCAACTGGTATCCCCTGCAGAGGTGAGGAGGTACATCACCACCATAATGACGTGAAAATTTGAAAGGGGGCTCTCTTGGATACCTGGGTTCAAGAATTCTGGGCAGGGAATGTCCCACATGTATGTAAGTACATTTACCTGTGTTTACCAATATCTATTCTTGAACATTTGCTGAACTGGTATGCATAATGGTGTGCTTCACTCCCAACAGCTGCAGAGGAAAGGCTCGCAACACTGAGGCGCAGCCAGGTGCTTGGCCAGGTTACCCCATGAGTGTGGTGAGTACAAATGTATTATGCTATCTATAGTCAAATAAGAAAGAAAGAGTAGAGCATTAACCATTATAAAATATCTGCAAAATGTCTGTAGTGTCATAACTGTGGAATTACAGCTGCATAATGACAACTATTGTGCAACAAAAACTCAAAACTATCAGTAAATGTATGAAGGTATCTCTAATAAATGCTGTTGTGCAATACGTGTGGAATTAGAGCTGAATATTTCAACCCACTAAGAATATAAAGTATACACCTGTATTCCCTTTAATATTGTATAGGTTACCAAATATCTCTGTCAAGACTGAATGTCATGCATGTGTGTTCAACTGTCACTGCAATCTAGTATAAAACTGTAGTACTATTACCAGGTCATATCTTGTTTCCAGATATGCTCTAGGCAAATATCAGTCAATTAGTCATCAGCCGTGACTCAGCAGCTCAGTTTGTTAAATGTTCTGTATGAAGTACATTTTGCCACATGCAGACCAGGGTTTGAATCCAGTGCAATGTAGTAATAAATGTTACTGAATCAATTACATAATAACGACAGATTTTCTCTCCACAGGAACTGCAGGTAAATGGGTGAGGTAGCCCATATTATGAGAAAATAAGTTGTGTGTTCAGATGTCACAGACTATTAAAATTGTTACCAGGAATGTGATAATACTGCATAAAATAAAGGAATTAAGTACAATAATAATAAAATTAAAAAAAAAAAATAGAAATAAAATGTGTAATCTTGGTATGTTTACTGTGTGTACTGTGCACATACATGTCTCTCAGGTGTCATGCTGTCATGGAATATAATTACTGTTGCATAATATCTCTGTCACAGATACATCATCAACACACTGATGTCAATAGCAAAGTAACACTACATCAGCCCACGGTACACCTTGTTTGTTATATAGGTCCACCTAATGTGTAAGTGTTCTTTGTAGTTGTGTACCTGCAGGTGTTACTACTTGGCCCATACTGTCCCATGTGGATAGCTTGAGAGGTATGTATATGCTACAGCAGCTATAGGGCACTTTTACACATAAAGAAAGGCCAGACCTGCAGAGCAGATAGAAGTACTGTTGTCAACTATATAGCCTATAATGGTATTAATGGAGTGTATTTTTCTCTCTCTCTCTCGCCACCCCTTATTTTCATATATATTTATTATTGTCATTCATTGGTTATGGTTTACTATTAACATATGTCCTTCTATAAACTTTATTTTGGGGCATGTGTTTTATTATTGTTATGTATTACAATGGTTGCATGTTAACATATCTTGTTGAATTACTTAAGTTGTTGTCCTTATGACATAACTGTTACTGGCATGCTGTTAATATACTGACTGTTATGTTATTTATTGTTGTGTTCCATATAATATGCCTTGAAATGTGATTGGGTTATTTCCAGTGTTCTGGCATGCAAAAATTATTGACAAAATGTTTTGTTCATAACTAACCTATACACTTTGCTATACCTCTATCATCACAGCATGACAGGGTTGGCCGGTTCCTGCTGATTCGTCTACCCTACCTTAGCCAGCCATGGAACTGGGTCCTGGCACTTCTGGGACCCAGGTGAGTGGTGCCCCCTGTTCTGGCTCTGTACCACCTTTGGGTGGAACCATTTCAGGGGAACGATGGCAGAGGGAGACAGCCACCCAAGATCAACTATGGCCATGGTGCACAGTATTGTTCATAGGAGCTATGAACAACACCTGCACTGGATTGAGGGCAAACTCTACAACCTGGTGGGGCCTGGTGGCCCTGACACCCAGCCTCCAGCACAGCCACCATTGGTTCAGTGAAGAGCTGTGTCAATTGCCCATGGGTAGGGATGTCAGTCATGCTGCTGCCGTTGGGAGGCACACGCATCTCAGATTCCACGACACCCTCCCCATCCAAGGTGTCTGTCTTGTCTATCTGCAACTTCATCTTCACCTACCCAACTTACCTCCAAACATGTACTTAAATCCCTTCCCCAACATTCCACTATCTCCTTATAAAAAATGGGCACCTGTCCCACAAAAAATATCTCTCCATACATAACTCTCAATTTTACATGTGTGTCCACTGAAGACAATGAACTTGGTACAATTGGCTTGACAACATTTTTATGTTGTCCTCACCCTTCTATCTGGGGTGTGAGAGTCCAAATTCATCCACAAAATCTTTCAAAATGTACAAGAAATGGAAATCTATGGTACTTTCCTACACCCTTCCTGCACATCCCTACCTGCCTTTCAGTATGTTTTTCCCCCTGCTTGCCCTCATTTCACCACTGTCCTATCACCCCCTTTTTCTTTTCATTTTAATTTTGTAGACCACATTTGCATGGAGCTAAGCAGAGGGCTGCACTGCTCAAACCTACTTAAATAAGCTTTAATGTCCCTAAATGATCGTATGCGTTTCTCACAGTGTTAGGCACATTTACAAAACAATCATGCCTGCCAAACCTCAAACCCAGGCCCCTGTCAATTACAGCCTACTCCACTAAACCACTAGGTCACAGAGCTCTTGATTAAAACAGGTGTTTCCAGCAATACATACTGATTGCCACTGACAGACTGAAAGCAAACCTAATGTAAAAACGGGGAGTGTACCTGGGACTCTGATGCAAAAATACACCAGTAGACAGCCAAACAACGAATAATGGCAGTACATCAGGCCTGGAATAGCAGGTAAATGTTCCCTTTTACCTGCAACATCTTTAAATACACCTGCTAAGGCATCCATGGCACAGTACATATGTTCATCTGGGACCCTGCTTTAGAACAACTGCCTTTGAAAGCCATGTGCATACTGATGGATTCAGACAGCATTTGTCACAGCCTGTATGTCTGCACACATATTTGGCAACTACACCTGCTCTAGCAGTGACTCAGTAGCTTGGTCTGTTAAAAGCATTGCAGGTCAAACATTTTGCCACACACAGTCCTGTGTACGAATCCAGTGTATTGCATGTCAATTACATTGTTGTGAAGACAGCAAGTAATGAGTTAGTCATGAACTTTTAAACCCCATAGGTTACTGCCACTGAATTATTTGCTACCTAGTTTTGCAAGTCAGAGGCCTGCAGGTAGGGACACACTGCACATATTCATATAGCCTAACTATATGTCGCCTACTACTCTGTTATTGGCACTGTTTCATAACAAATGTACCTTAAGCACATGCCCTAATTGGACTGTAAAGGTTACCCTTACCCTGGGTCTACTGTAATGACAGGGCTGCCACTGCTACCACAGTTACATGTACAGCTTGCTGTCCTCCAAAGTGTTCGCACTCCCTGCATGTGTCCTAGGCTACAACAGCATCTGAAACCTGGAACATACACAGCTGTATGCTAAGTTAGCTGCTAAAGACCTACCATACCTCACAACTCCCTAGAACAACAGATCCACACAAAACCATGCAGGGGGGGGGGTCCAGCGATAGGGACACATTTAACAGTTTGCCCCTACAAAGATAGGGAGCTGATAGAATAGCAGCTGCTGCATTAGCATGCATATTCTGACAGGTATGATGTGTGACACTCACATCTCTCTCTCTCCTTACTGACCTCAACCCACTATGTTTAAAACTGAACTGCTAGATGAGCACAGTGCCATGGTACACTGGCCAAACATATCAAGTAAAACTGTGGACATGCCTCATAAATAACAACAGTGGACAGTATTTATACCTACCCTCTGTGATTCTGTAGTCTTCATACCTCACTAATGTCCATCTCAAACACTAAGAAAGTGGCCAAGGCCTACATGAAGGGCTTAAATATTGCTATGTGGTGCCGTGTCATTGGCTAATGAAAGTGTAACTCAGCTGTTTTGGATGCAATTAGCAAGTCTGAGCCATAGTCTGGTGCACAGGCAATTAACTGTTAATGAGCATTACCTACAAAAGGCAAGAAGCTACTTATGGGAACAGGTCTGTATGCTGTTTTGCTTACACAGATAATCATTGTGCCAGCTATTTGCAGAGGAACACTTCAAAAAAGGATTTCTTCACTCTACCAATTATGTAGTAGATGTCCCCATATGATGGGATTCATATGGGAGGATAGAAGTATGGGGGACAGGGATTACAACAGTAGCCCTGTAGTACATCTATGGTATTGACACATTGTTGATACTCTGCTGTCCAACAGCTACAGGCATGCATCTAAACTGTCTCTGCTTTGAATCAAATCTCAGCTCTGCCCCTGTTACTCCCTTCTACAATGGTTGGCTGTTGTAGGAAAGCTAGTGGATTATGTGTTAGACATAGTGACATAAAGTAAGGGTGTACACTCCTGTAACATCAAATGATGTACTGTAATTCACATACTTTCAGTCTGTCAGTGTCACACATAAATAGTTCTGACATTGTAAAAGTGTCCCTGACTGTCCCTGTTGTACTCTGGCTGCTAGGTTACTGTTTTGCTGATATTCATCCCTAGTCATTGGTTGAGAGCTATGACAACATACCTGCCAACCCCCTACAGCAGGAATTCAGGTTACAGCTATAATTAATAGGTTCATAGGTGATTACTAGACTATCGGCCCTGGGGCCTATATAAGCCTAGCCAAAAAGGTTCCCTGGCTTTTGCCACTTAAGAAAATAATTTTCTTGTGTCCCTGTCAAGCAGTGCCACAGAAGTGATCCCCGGGGTGAATTTTCTATTTCCCATCCAGTCATCAAGATTTTTCTTAAAGAGGGCCAATGAGAAGCTTTGCTTGACATGAATGGGTAGTTTGTCTAGAGTTTGGGAAGTCTCTGGGACAGGAATCTATCCTGCCAGCACATTCTGTTTATTGTGATGACAAAGTTTATGTCCCTGGAGCATGTGCTTCGGAGAGATTGTGATTTTTTTAAGTGTAGCATGTCCAACAGTTCTGGGTTTGACATAGCTTTGTATGTTAGGCAGAGATCGCCTCTGAGTAGGAGATATGCGATGGAGTATATATAGCTGGAGTTTGTTGAGATGGTCTGTGTATGGCATCTGTTTGAGGCCAGTAATTCTCTTAGTGAGGTATTTCTGTGACCTTTCCAATTGTTGTAGGTGTCTTGTTAGATACATGCCAAACGGGGCATTGTACTCTATAATGGGTCTGAAGAAGGATGAGTAGAGAGGAACAATGACCTCCTTTTTTCTAGAGGAGAACCCTTTTGTGATGAGTTGTGCCATGTAGAAGGATTACCTGACTACTGTAGTGATGTGGTTATCAAAGGAGAGACTACTGTCCACCTGTGTCCCTAGGTCTCTTATCACACTTTCAGTGTTTAGTGAGCTACCACCTATGTGGTAGTTCATGAGTCCAGAGTATTTCCCAAAGGGGATGACAATGCATTTCTTGGCATTGAGCTTGAGGCCATGACTTTGACACCAAGCATCTGTCTCTGTGAGGCCCTTTTGTAAAATGTCTACATCATTAGGTGATTCTATTATGGCTCCCAGTTTGCAGTCATCTTTGAACTTTGTTAGCCAAAGACCTCCTGTATTGGCCTGCACTTCAGAAAAGTAGATGCCGAACAGGAGAGGGCCCAGGACTGAACCCTGTAGTGCTCCACTTGTCACTAGTCTGAAGACGGACATGGAGTTAGCTACTTTTACTGTGTGGGTTCTGTCAGTGAGCCAGCTGGACACCCATCTTGTGACATAGGGATTTATGTCCAGTTTAGTAAGTTTATCTATAATTCCAGAGTGCAGAATGGTATCGAAAGACTTGGCGAGGTCAAGATAGGCTGTGTGCACTACCTTGCCCTCGTCTACAGCTCTAGTGACTGCTTCAAAGAAGTCAATCAGGTTTAATAGACATGACCTACCTTTTACAAACCCAAACTGAGTGGGGTCCAGGGTTTGGAGGTTACCTATGTCTTTGTTTATAAGCTCCAAGATGATACATTCCATGGCCTTGCAGACCAGGCTCATCAGGCTAATGGGGCAGTTGTTTCCAGGGTCCATGGTGGCACCGCCTTTGTGGAGTGGGATAACTGTCACTGTGCACCATTCAGTAGGCACATAGCCTGAGATGAGGCTACGATTGAACATGGTACTTAGGTGGGGTGCCAGTTCGTTTTGTAGTTCGTGCAGTATGCAGCCTGGGATGTTGTCTGGTCCCATGAATGCTGTGTTCTTGGCTTTTTAGAGTGCGGTCTTTATTTGCTCATCCGTGATTACAGGGGCTTTGCATTCTTCCGGTATTAAGAAAGGCCCTTTGGAGGGTGAGAGGGGGGTAAAGTTAGCACTGAACCTAGCTGCCAGGATGTTGGCAATTTCGGATGGTTCTGTATATTTAGTGCCATTGTGCTGTAGCTCAGAGCAGATCTGAGTGTTGCCATTGAGATTCTTGACATAGCTGTAGAATGCTTTGTGGTTGTCTTTGGAATCAGAGGCGATTTTATTTTCATAACTGGCTTTGGAGGATTTTATGAGGGATCTCAGCTCCTTGCTGCGGCTGACCAGGGAGTTCCTCCAATCTTGGGATTTTACTCTTTTTTGCAACAGGTTTTTCTTTCTGTTGTACAGTTTGTTTATGGCAGGGGACCAACAGATTGGCTTCTAATGGGGGGACACAGGCCCAAACTCAGTGGCAGAGTATACATATTGGCCATACAAAGTAAGGCTATAAATAGACTAACAGATACTACTGTAGGATACTTGTCACAGGGCTGTAAATTGCATAACCATTGCACAGAAATAGCCCATATGTGCATGTCTGTAGTGATACAAGGAAATATATTTGTACGCACACACACTCAAACACACACACACAGAGGTGGCTGGTGTAAGACACCTATCTACTATTACATACTATAGCTCGCAATATTTATCACATATGCCATGGAGTTTATCTAACATTGGACTGTCAGCTAGTACTCTTAAGGTGGATGATATAAACAGGCCTTTTAGAACAGGGCATTTACAGGCCAGCAGCTAGTCTTAGGCCTATAAAATGCCTAACCATTGCACAAAGATAGCCCATGTGGGCATATCACAGGATCATAGGGAGTTACTAGGCTATTGGCCCTGAGGCCCTTATAAGCCTAGCCAAGAGTTTAGCCCATTCATAGACAAATCAGCACTCGATGCCCCTGTCCAGCAGGGATATGGGTAGACTCTGAGGGATGTATTTTCTATTTCCCATCCAGTTATGCATATTGCACTTAAAAAGGGGTAAAGAGGTACTCTGCTTGAATGTGGTGAGGGAGTTTATTTCATAAATGGTGGAGTCTCTGGGACACAAATCTGTCTCGCCATCAAGTCCTATTGATGTCACAGACCAGGTTGAGGCTGTGCATGTGGGTTACTCGAGTGCAGCTTGACCTGTAGTTCTGCAACGGGATACATGTATACACACACACATAGTTGGCTGATGTAAAGTTAAAACCTCTACCTATCTAATATTACACAGTATAGTTTGCAGTACTTATCACATGTACCACGGAGATTACTTCTAACCAGACTATCATCCAGTACTGTTAGGGTGGATGACATCAGCAGGCCTTGTATAGGAGGCCACAATTGAGGAAAGCAGCTTGTCATAAGGTGATAAAATGAATAACTATTACACAGACATAGGGCAGATGGGTATGCCTTTACTGCTGCAGGGGATATACCTGCATGGACACACACACACACACACACACACACACACACACACACACACACACACACACACACACACACACACACACAGTGCTACCTGTTGTGAGATTAGAACCCCTAACTATCTAGTAGTACACACTACAACTCACAGTACTTATTGCACACACCAGAAGTTATGTCAGTTCTATTTATGGATGCAGCCACAGTACTTGTGGCCTACGCAAAGTGGCCTTGTATTATAAAGCATGTGTGGCCTGCAGAGTGATCCAGCTTAATGCTGTTATTGTATCTAGTTTCATATGAGTGGGATACCTGTTAATACCCCTGATACATCTGTACAGTTATAATATGAATGGATATTGAGACTTGCTGCTGATTTCACACCAGGTCTGGAACAGTATGTGGTTATAAACCTACCCATACTAAAAAAAACTAAAACTGTGATTGAAGAAGGGTTCCACCGTACATCTGTACAGTTACCAGTATGGCCATATCTGGCTGGCTGCAGTTTGGTAGGTGGATAATTGGCCAGGGACAATACGGCCTGTCCAAGGCATGCACTGCAGCTATTGGACATTAGACCACCTGCTCATCGTTGTCTGTCTACAGGGTAAATTCCACAGGCACAAGACCCTGTGGGTGAGTAGATTATGTCCTTTTGTGGCCTTGGTCTGTTACCATCAGACAACTGTTGTGATGTGTTGGTGCAGATAACCCCACCATTCTGCATGTAAGTGGGGACATTCGTACACCCCCCCCTACACACACATACTCTATATATGTATAGGTGTATAACAAGCATATCAACTTACCTGTTGCTGTGTGTGTGCATTATGTAAATGTGTCATGCAGATATATGTGGAGAATCTATATCAGTCTATGCATTATTTATCTCTCTCTCTTTCTATATATATATATATATATATATATATATATATATATATATATATATATATATATATATATGTATCACATACTGATAGATAGGGTAAGCAAGTGTGAGTGGGATAGGGGGACTCCAGTCTGGGATTTTGTGTGCTGCAGACCATTGGGTGATTCACCTGATTCCACAGTCCAGCACCTCTCTCATATTTTGTTCAAGGCATTTCCCATCTGTGACTCATACCTATCAATTGTACAGATGGTAATAGGCTGTCCAGAGTTTTTCATCATATTTTTGGTATGTTTTACATAGCATTGTGATTTTCTGGCACATTAGTGGCTAGGCTTAAAATGGCTTGCAAGGGAAGTTAGCCTAGTACTAATCTATGAACCTATGAACCTATCATTCTAGATTGATGTTAGGAAATGATGACAGACATTTGAGTGTCTGACTCCATACACATCAGGATATTCAGTCTACTGCATGACCTGTCATTTTATCAACTTTCTGCATTTGTCTGGGCAATAGTTAATACTTGTCCTTATTTTTTTTATTTCTAACAGTAAGTATGCGAGTTTGAAACTGTCCATCCCAAACGTTTATTTCTTAGTGCCTCTTTGGTCTAGTGGTGGGACTTCTGCCTTTGAGCAGTAGGTATGCAAGTTTGAAACTGCCCATCCCAAACATTTATTTCTAAGTGCCTCTTGGTCTAGTGGTAGGACTTCTGCCTTTGAGCACTAGGTATGCAAGTTTGAAACTGTCCATCCCAAACATTTATTTCTTAGTGCCTCTTTGGTCTAGTGGTAGGACTTCTGCCTTTGAGCACTAGGTATGCAAGTTTGAAACTTTCCATCCTAAATGTTTATTTCTTAGAGCCTCTTTGGTCTAGTGGTAGGACTTCTACTTTTGAGCAGTAGGTATGCGAGTTTGAAACTGTCCATCCCAAATGTTTATTTCTTAGTCTGTGTACTTAAAGGATTTTTGACTGGAAACAGACTGCCTGTTTTGCTTGGATTACTTTCGAATACTTAGTAATGCTGTACAATTATATATTTTCTATTATTACTTTTTGTTTTGTTTTGTTTTGACTTAAGACAAGTTTACGTTTGCTACTTCTACTACTATTGTCTAATCTGATTAATATACAGTGATTAACTAGAAATATATGGACTGAAAATCTTGCACACAGAGAAGTTTCTTACACTGTTTTGTTTTTGGACCCACTACACTTTAGTGGATTGTTTTGAGACTTCCGGGATACCACGGAGATTACTTGTTTTTTTAAATATTGCTCTTACAAACTTAAGAAAGTTAATAGAATAACAGACTTGCATTAGCATGGATTTTCTGAAAGGTTGAAAGTCTGAATCTCAAATGTTTGTCATTATTTTTTGATTTCACTCCTTAAATATTTGCCAATGATTTGCCAGAAAACCACAATTTTATAAGAAACAGATGAAAAATAAGAGGCAAAAATCTAGACATTCTGCAAACATCTCTACTGTTGACAGGTATGTTCATAGTCTTTCCATAAATATTATAATATGTTATAATGATCACAATGTCACTCATATTGTCTTCCCCCTTATATGTAGTGTGTGCACAAGCAGAACAGGTAGCACACATGCATCTGCTGTAACAACTCGATTGGTCTTCCCCACCATCAGACAGTCATGTATGCTGCACAGAAAGAATACCTAGGTATGGCCAATAAGCTGTGTGACAGCTCACTGAGACAAAGCCAGTACACTTCAGTTACACATCACTGTAATATGTGCTGGGAGGTACATGACGAAGGGTACATTGTACACAGTTACTGGTGTGATGAAGGATGGGAACCATGAAGGTATTATGGCCTCTGATGTGGATGTCCTGCACATTCCCAGTAGGTTTGTTACATTCAAGGGAGTAGTCAGCACTATGACCACATGCTGGTAGATGTACCACTTACAATCTACACCAGCACATGGGTCACATACTTACTAGCCTGATTATAGTGTGTGATGTCCACATTATACTTTGGGTGGTGCATTTGTTTCCTGAATTAACAAATCCCTCATGTGTCTTGTCAATGCAGGTGTTACCATGCCTCTGGCAGTAGTGTTTGCTATGTGTTGCTACTTTCTGTATTATAGTAATGTCATAACTGGAGTCAATGATTGCCCACATTCTGCAGTCCTTCAGGCAGCTATGTGGACACATCATGTGTATGTCAGCTTTGATGTCCATCACTTTACTAATGGACAGAAAAGAGTCTAGCAGACAGCCCTGAAGTACAGAATTTATCACTGAACCTGAGCTACAGGACACGTCACACATTCCAATATAGTGAGATGCCACGTATGTGATACGCTGGTCTACTTATTTGGTGATATAGCTGTTTATGGCCAAATATGACAGTGTTGAGTGAATACCTCAGTGGGGATTTGTGTCAAATGCCTTGACCTGGTCACGTTCCACAAGATGATACTATTGCCATCATGCATGCCCTTGATGACCTATTTGAGGCCATATGTCAGATGTAACAGGCATGGTGTAGCATTAACAACTCACAAGGGTCTGCTGCACACAGCCAGAGTATGACTACTGTACATGTAGAAGAGGTCCTCACTGTTGAGGAGAGTCAGGATGTCTCTATACATGCATGCATCAGGTGCTGTAACCCATACTCAGATGTATGTATGTTGATGTATACCCTTGTATGAGAATATAGCCCATGTGGAGGGTGTGTTGAAGTGTGTATTCCACCTTATCAAGAAGGTGTATGTGCTGAGTCATGCCATAGGTGATCTGTGATGTCACAGGCCATTGCTTCTGTGTGATAGGCCTGGATTAAGGTAAGACAGTGCATACTGCCTATTGTGATCTGGCCTAGGGTTTTGACACAATTCCCCATGCAGGTATCACTGAGAAACCTGCCTAGCTGGGGAGTAACCCTTACATTAATAGATGGAAAACCAATTTGCTCAGCAACAGAACACATGCTGTGAAAGTTGGTAAATCAACCTGTACCAGTAGAGCTGTCACCATTGGCAAACCCCAGGGATCTGTACTTGACACTTCACTGTCTGTACTCTTTTTGTCGACAGTTCAGGCTAAAGTATATGACCATTGCCTTACCAAGTTTGCTGAGTCTTACATATTGGGTTCAATCATTGAGCCTACCAATGATGATCACATAATACAAGAGGAGCTAACCCAGACAAATAAATGGGGACAAAGGCACACTATGTACAACTAAATGAAAAATGTGTCTTTTTTTATGTCGTCCATCTGAAAAGTGGAATTCCATGTTAATCACAGCATTGACGACAGTCCTGTTATGCTGACATCCAGTGATGCCAGCACTGGGAACACATGTAGCTAGCAGTCTGACCTTCGACCACCAAGTGTGCACACAGGCATTGAAAGCCTATGTTGTGTACATCTTACTTGATGCCATCATATGCAGATGTTAGGATTGTATGACAGCACTGTAGTCAAACCATAGGTTCATAGGTTGGTACTAGGCTATCGGCCCTAGGGCCTACACAAGCCTAGGCATAAAAATTCCCTGGATATTTCTTCCCACAGTGTTTACTTCCCTGGTCCCCTGTCTAGCAGGGTGACTGACATGATCCCTGGGGTGAATTTACTATCTCCCATTCAATCATCAAGGTTCCTTTTGAAGAGTACCAAAGAAGCACTCTGTTTAACATGTATAGGCAGTCTATTCCAGTGTCTGGGGAGTCTCTGGGTCATGAACTTATCCCTCCAGCATGTTTTGTTCATTCTGATGACAAGGTTTAGATCCCTGGAGCGTGTGTCTCTGAGGGATTGGGATTTCTTTAAGTGTAGCGTGTCCAACAACTCTGGGTTTGACATGGCCTTGTATGTTAAGCAGAAATCACCTCTGAGTAGATTATATACGACAGAGTATAGGTGGAGTTTTTTTAGATAGTCAGAATAGGGCATCAGAACAGTAATAGAGTATAATGCTCTCTTTTGCATGTACCTTAAAAAACACATGCAGCAGCTGGAGAGACCACAGGGCTTTCCCAGCAAGATAACACAGGACCTACAAGCCATGCCATGATGTATGGGGATAGAGTTACAGCCATCTCCCTGTAATCTGACTGACATATGATGAGATAACATCTGCCTGGCCTCCAGGCCAGTGTCTGACCCTGCCATCCTGTCAGTACAGCATATCCCCAAATCTGATATAGCTGATGACATCAGCAGTGTCTGTTGAGGAGAAGATAACAGTGTCCCACATGCTGGTGAAAAGTCTCTCTTTAATTTGAAGCAAGCGCTCACACACACACACACACACACACACACACACACACACACACACACACACACACACACACACACACACAGTTGACTGCAGTGAGAATAGAACCCCTACCTAAGTACTCAGACTACAGAACTCAGCACTTTGCACAAGTGCCACAGCACAACACTGATTTGTATAAGATTCCAGGTGAACTTATAGTAGATGACATCAGCAAGCCATATGGGGGACAAGAGGTTGGGAGACCTTCATGAAATGGATGTGTAAGCATGTGCAAGTATCAAAACACTGGCAATTCATTATATTGGAGAAGTAACTGTAGGATTCACACTTCTGCCCTTCTGTCTAGACACACACACACACACACACACACACACACACACACACACACACACACACACACACACACACATATGAAGTTGACTGCAGTGAGAACAGAACCCCTGCCTATCTAGTTACACAGGCAACCGAACCCAGTACTTTACACAAATTGCCTTGGCACAAGTCTGATTTATACAAGAGTCTGGGTGAAGTTATAGTAGATGGCATCAGTAAGCCATGTGGGAGACAAGAGGATGAGAGCCCTGCATAGGCTCATAGTTTCATAGGTTCATAGGAGACTACTAACCAAATTAACCTAGGGTGTAAAGACACAAGTACCCTTTCTGAGCATAGTTGGATGGCCATTCTACAGGACAATTTTTTGAGCAGCACCAACTGGCCCTGTCCATGAGGGGAATAGGTGCCAGCTGAGAGGTGACTTTAAAATCACCCAGCCAGTAGTCAAGGTTGGGCTTGAACAGGGTCATTGAGGAACACTGATTCACACACAATGTGAGTCTATTACAGAGGATTGTGAGTCAGTGGGGATATATCTGTCTCCCCGGCATGTTCTGTTTATGTTACAGCTAGGTTGAGAACCCTGGGCCAAGTTACTCTGCTCCAATTTGATTTGCAGATGTCCAGCATTTCCAGTAAGCAGGGTCTGAGACTGCTCTGTAGGGCAGCCATAGGTCACTTCTGAGCAGTCTGCATGATACTGAGTACAGTGACAGGTCTTTCAGTATTTCCATATATGTCATGTTGGAGGGTCTGGAGTTTCCCAGGCACAACTCCATGATTCTCCAATTGTTCCAGGTGTCTGGTGATATACAGACAGAAGAGAGCATTGTACTCAATTAGTGGTCTGATAAGCATAGATGCAGGATGGCACCATTATGGACACATAGTGAGGAAAGTGTAGATTACTATCAATATGTGTTCCTAAGTCTCACAACTCTGCGTTTGAGCTTAGAGGGGTGCTATGTATATCATAATTAGCATGGGTACTTCCTTGCCGAAGGGGAAAATAATGCATTGTATGCTTTAAGGTTCAGTCCATGAGTTTCGCACCAATTTGTGTCTGCCAGCCCATTCTGTAATATGTTACCATAATTTGGGGACTCTATATTACTGCATCCAGTTACAAGTCATCTGCAAACTTGGTACACCACAGGCCATCTACCATTGCCTGCATTTCAGGGAAGTAATTTGCAAACAATTGAAGGCCCAGCACAGATCCTCGTGGTATTTTAATGGTAAGTGGCTAATGGGTTGAGGTGCAGTCCTCAACTTTGAGAGTGTGTGTTCTGTCAGTAAGCCAGTTGCTTATCCCTCAATTACAGTATGGCTTAATTCCCATCTGGGAGATGTTCACTATGACACATGAATGGGGGATTGTGTCAATGGTCTTGGAAAACTCAACACAGATGGTATGTCCTGTATCACTCATCTGGGCCTTTGGGGTCAGTATCTAAGAAGCTCACAAGGGTCAAAAAGCAAGATCTGCCCTTGACAAAAACAAAATGGGTAGAGGGTCAAGTGTGTTGAAGGTCGACTATGGCCTGTGGATATGGTCCATGCTGATTCCTTCCCTAGTGTTGCAGATAAGGCTTTTTAGGTGTACTTGTCTACAGTTGTAGTTCTCTGTGTCACCAGATTGATGCACATTGTATAGCACACAACATTTGATATTACATTTTGTAGTGTAGTTGATGTATGTATGGGGAAAGTACTGAGAACCCAGGGTTGCAGTACTTGGGGGTGTCAAACATGGATGTATTGCAAATATGTGGTAGGGCCCTCATTTTGTAATGTTTCTACATGTTACACCATGAAAACATGGAGCCCAAAAAATGAAGGGATCCACTGCTTCTCCAGCAACTTATGTGTGATGTGTGTGATTCTGTCTTTTGACCAGATTAAATGTGTTAAAATGGAGTAAATAGGAACTTGGTGAAATTAGGAGCAAGCGGGGGGGGGGGGGGGTGAAGGGAAAGCAATACAGGAATGTGCAGGAGGGAAAGAGGCAAAGAAAAACAGATCCACTGGAACCACTGCATAAACAGCTTTATTTAAAAATGCAAGTTAAGACTTTTGCCGTACAGCTTTTTCAGGTACATGAAATGTGATAAAATCAAGTTACTAAAACACTTAAATACAATTCAAAGAAGCCACATGACTGCATTAATTATTTAATTAGACCTTTTGGTGCAATTGCTTTAGTAATGGTTTTAAGATCAGTCCCATTTAGTCCTGGGGGAATATGTGCTTTCATTCATTAAAACTCCATACAGAACTTAATTAAACCAAATTTTAACTCTATCCCTGACACCTCTCCCCCACCCTCGCATACCACTACTTCCTCTATTAAACCAGTCCCCACTTCCAATATCCAATCACTACTCAACAAACGTAAACTCTGATCCCCATCTGCTGATAAGTTATCACCCCTCTACCTCAAGTTAGCAGCACCATCCATTGCATATCCAGTCTCCATACTTATTAATCAGTCAGTACAGGAAAGCCTTGTCCCTGGCATCTGGAAAAAGTTTTATGCTATTCTCCTACACAAAGGAAAAAACTCTACTGACCCTTCTAATTTCAGACACATTGCTATCATATCCTCCCTTTCTAAAATTTTTGAAAAGTGTGTACACAAACAGGTCATTACACATCTCACTCAAGAGAACCTGCTCTCCCCCCAAAAACATGGTTTCCAACCTCATCACAGCACTACTACTGCACTTTTATCATTTACTCATTCTATTTCTACTGCTCTTGACAATAACAAGCTAGCCTCTTGCCTGTTTCTCGACTTCTCTAAAGTCTTTGACAATGTATCCTTCTCTCCACAATAGCTTACCTCAGCCACTGTAACTCTACTCTCAGCTGGTTCTCCAGCTAACTATCTGATCAACTACAATCTGTTAAATGGCTCTCTGCTACATCCCCTTTCCTCTCTGTTCAAACTGGGGTTCCCCAAGGCTCCATCCTGGGGCCCCTCTTACTCAATATCTTCACCAACAATCTCTGCCAATCTTGCCCAGACTCAACTCTTATGCAATATATTGATCACTCAACTATCATCTCCTTATCTAATAATCTACCCTACTTACTCACCATCACTCAAGAATCTCTGCACTCTGTTGAAAAATGGCTCACAACCAGTCAACTGCTGCTTAACCCTAATAAAACTAAACTTCCACTCTTCCTTCCTAAATCTCTCCAACACCTAAATCCCTCCTTCTCCGTCTCCTCTCTAAACAACACTACTATCAAAGTTGAATCTCACACTAAACTCCCCTGGTTTACATAGATGATGATCTCAAGTTTGACATCCATATCAATAGCTGTATTAAAAAAAACACACTAAAAACCTGGTCTTCTGTATAGGAACAAAAAATTCTTAACTCCAGAATCTAAATTGTCCTTAGCTCAAGCTTACCTACTCCCCACCCTGCTATATGCTACTCCAATATTTACTCACCTCCATAAGAACCTGTCTAATAAACTTGAACACAATAAAATAGCCAGATTTGCCAGTAATCTCCTCTATTGATCACACCACTGTCTTTCCTTAAAAACTCTCCACTGGCTGGAACTTTAACATCATTTCCTCCTGTCACAGCTCCTCCTGGCCCACATCATCCTTCACCAACCCCTAGCTTGTCCATCTCTGGCAAACCTTATCTCCCCCTATATTCCAAAGCATGACCTATGTAGCTCTGACCAACTCTTGCTGCAAATTTCCAAACCCAAAAATTTGATTGGCAAAATACTTTATAGCTACTCAGTCTCCTCTGCCTGGAACAAACTCCCTCTCCACATACCTTCTCTTAACAACTCAACCAGTTTTAAAATAGCTTTAAAGGAATTTCTGCTTAACTCCTGGATTTGATCTTGTAAAGATCCCACTTGAATGACTCCATCTCTGCCATTACCCTATTTCTCCCTTACACCATTGTTGTCCCTCAGTCTAATTTCCCTTTTCTTTTTTCTGCAACATAATCTTTTGCTCATTCTATTCTTCTACCATTAGCTGTCTTCCAGTAAATTTCACCTGATGTCCTATCACTAATACTCCTGGTATACCCAAGTCTTCTTTTTTAGCTTAATTGTAATATGTATGTATTTATTTATTTATTTATTTTACATTTGTTTACCGCCAAAGTCTGACTGGACACAGGTCCTTTCTCAGCGGAGGACTGGGGAAAAAAGCTCCATTTATAAATATAATATTAAAATATACCAGCATTCATAGAGTAACAGTTACATACATTTCAACAATTTAATGAACATACAGGATACTATCTTGATGGTAAATAATACAAAAGTAAAAGACATGCATTTCACTTCATGGCAAAAAGTCTTATTATATCACACATTGCTACAGCTGTAGTAGAAATAACTGAATGGGTTAAAACATGTACAGATGTAGTTGCTACAAGAGTGCTTGAAATGAAAAAGAGGGTTGTAAACTTAAAGAGATGAGGTTGCTATATCCTATTGTTAAAGAGGGTAGAAGATTGCATGGGAATCAGGAAGGCCTAACCAGGGGGAGTAACAAGAACATAGCCAGATGTCCACTAGGTTTGATTTGAGGAGCTTTTTGAATTGTGAGCGGGAGTTACTAGATGTTACTGGGGTTGGCAGATTATTCCAAATTTTAGGAATATAGTTAGAAAAAATGAGACTCCCCCGCTGAGTTGTTGGCTTTGGTAGAGTCTAGAAGGTGTTGGTTACTAGAGCAAAGAGATCAGGCTGAAGTGTATGGTTGAATGCGTTTTTGGAGAAAAGGGATTCAATTGAGTTGTTGGAGAATTGTGTGGGCAAAGGTTAGTTGACTAAAGTGTAGAAGCTGTGGGAATTCAAGCCAATTGACGTGTTTTAGTGCTGTACATTGATGTAATCTATGTGAAGCTCCAATGGCAAATCTTGCTATTTTATTATAGCAAGTTTCCAGCTGGTTTAGGTCTGTTTTTTGGAGACTGGTAAAAACAAGAGAGGCACAGAGGATGGTTGAGAGGAGATGTGTGTGGGCAATGGTATGTTTTGTGTTATTTGTAAGAAATTGTTTTCATATAGGAGACATATTTTCTTGTGAACCTTTTTGATGTTTGGGCTGTGTGAATATTACATTTCTGTTTATCTTGCTGTTACTTGCACTTACATGCAAGCACACCAAAGTATATTTAACTACTTATTGTGATCAACTAGTCTTACTACTGCATTGTACTAAGTACAATAAATACACAAAGATAACTGTTTCAGTTAATACACTTTACTTTCACATTTTCTTTTCAGATCTACAAGCATGTAACACAGATACTGTCAGCTCTCTATGGCAAATACCCAAAGCTTGTTTATGCAGTTACATTTATACCAGATGGTCTGGTACTTTTCTCAAAGTCTGATGTAATACAGTTATTTCTTTGTATAACCGTTTTTCTTTTGTTCCCTTGTCCTTGGTTCTTTATAGTTTGATGATCCATAGAAAGTCAGTCTTGAATTATCTGGAACGTGGTGTTCCAGCACTATCTGAGGTTCCAACTTTATCTTGCTTGATTTTACATCTCTTTACTTCATTGATGTCCTTCCAGCTGCCATCTGCGCAGTTATTTTTACAGACTTTGTTTCTCAATAACATATTCCTTTACATGGATGCCAATATCTAAGCTATGCGTGATGGTGATCGTTTTTTGGATATTTGAAATGTTGAGGTTTTGGTGAGCTGATATCCATGCTGTGGTTTTCCATGTTTGTAGGCTGATGGCGTTTTGCTAGGAAGTGATATATTTAATTGTCAGGCATCTAGGCGATCATGTTGCCCTTAATTCCGCCGGTGTAGATGATGAGCTTTAGTGTTGAGATTGTTGAAGTTTTGGCAACTTGGTATGTTTAGTTGGCCTTCATGATAATGGTGTTGATTTTTGGATTTTTCCGGATGTTTATTCACATGAGATCTGGTGTTTGTGGTTTTGTTGGGTGCTTGGAGTGCATTTTGATACTATTGTTATGCTCTGTTTTAATGGATGTTTGCAAAAGTACATGTTTCTATGTATTGGGCCTGAATGATTTTAATAGGTTGACTTTCCAAAAAGAAACATCTGACTGGAGCATATTTTGTAAACAACAGAAATTTAAAATAAAACATATTAACCAATCGCCTGTTTAGTTTAGCGATTGGCTGAACAGACATATAACTGGTATCTATTGGTTGTAAGATATTTACCTCTGATCTATGCAGTTATCACATGTTAGTGTTGGATATGATCAAACCAGTAAGCCAAAATGTTACTAAGGAGATATCTAAAAGGTGTCATATGGTTAATAGTTATCGTCGAGTGGTCTTTTGACAATCAGTTTTACAGATTGGCTTTGAGCCGTCTGATCGACTTAGCAGCCTAATAGCCGCCTCTGGACATGCAAGGCAGCTACAGGCTGATTAATGTCTTGGCATTGTTCCAGTTTTGATAAAATCCTTTGTTTTCATCTGTTACCACTGTTTAAGTGAAACAATAAGATGATTATTTTATAAGCATTTTTAGATCCGTTTGATATGAAGGCAGTTTGATACCTGGAGTGGTACAGCTGCTAAGGACACATTCCAATAGTGAAGTTTGTTGAAGAAACTTGCTTGTGTCTTTGTTCTGTGCAGAGCCTTTGTACAATGATATGTTTAGTAGGTCTTCATGATAACGGCATTGGTGTTTTGGGATTTTTCCAGATGTTTATTCCCTTGAAAGCTATAATACGTTGTCTTACAAAGTCAGTTTTTGTAAGACATTTTTGAGCAAGTTTTTGAAATAAAGGTATGAGCCTTTAAATAATACAACTATGACAGAGATCGTTTGGTTAAAAAGGGGGCTTTTATTAGTGACCTATTCATGTGTATATCCTGTTTATGAAGTTTAAAGTGGCTGTTGTGGGTGCTGTTCTCCATTACACTTATATAAGGTAGATATTGAATTTTGAGGGATATATTTTTTTAATATTGAATTCTGAGAGATATTTCTAAAACAGTTGTCTAATAAGGAGCATTTTAATATGATTAGGATTGAAACAACATTTTTCATTTTTATTATGTGGATTTTGTTAAGATCTTGCTTGACAACAAGCATACCACATATTTTTAAGTACATCTGAATATTAGCCAATCATATTATGTACAACATATCCATCTAGGGTACACCTAACCCATCGTGTTACTCTAAATATGGTCTATTGATTGGATGCTAGATCTCAGATCCTTACTTCAGTAGGACAAGACTTTATACAACTTTATGCGATTGGTAGGTTAGGAAATCATGTTCAGTAATTATGCACAGTTAATTTTAAATTGATTTTTAATTGCTTTTTACAGTTTATTGGATGCGTTGTTTGATTGTTTTAAGTATATAAGGCTGTGTTTTTAATGTGATTTTTTTAATGGCCTGAAGAAGCAACCAAGAGTTGTGAAAGCACTTACCAGATAATAAAAGTTTAACGTTTTAACCTGGCAGTGTGTCAGCTCACTACATTTATTTTATAACAAAAGTAGTAAACCAGAAAAGACACAAAGGGCGTAAACTCTGGCATATGAGCTACAGTTATGGGTCACACATAACTATCAACGTATTAGTTAAAGAAATATGGACAAAGACAAAAAATAATGGGGGGGCAATGGAACAAAATTAGGGACATGTGAAATATTTATCTTTACAAACTTATAAAGCTGGTAGGGTAATAGGTTTTCCATTGATATGCATTTTCTGAAAGATATGAAGTTTAAAACTCAAATGGCTATCATTAATTAATGATTTTAGTCAGCAATCATTTGCCAAAAAACACAATATACTATAGTTAGAGAAGACTATCCTTTCCCACCATGTATACTGTACTGTACCCATAGTTACTGTAGTATACATTCCCATATATATCTATATCTATATCTATATATATATATATGTAGACACACACACACACACACACACACACACACACACATATATATATATATATATATATAATATTTATATATATATATATATATATATATATATATATTTGGCTTATCGGAGGTTGGCATAATGGTTAAGGCATTTACCTTGCAGACATAAAGTGCAATGTTTGATTCTCACATGGGTTTAATTAGCTAGGCTTAAGATGGCCCATAAGGGCAGTTAGCTTAGTACTAATCTATGAACCTATATATATATATATATATATATATATATATATATATATATATGTATATATACATATCTTGTGTTTACAAATGACAGAATGGTTGATACATCTTCTAGTGTGCTATATCTAAAGCAAACTATCCTCTCCCACCACACTGTATGTGTAGGCTGTAGTCATGGTTACCATGATATGCAGTCCCACAAACATCTCGTGGGTTCCCAGATGAAACCATAGCAAGTGGCTGCCAGAGAAGTGCAAGAAAAATCAAACTGTGCAGCAAACACATAGAACCCACTGGTGATTTATTTTGAGTGGAGGGGATACTCAATGGTGATATCATAACTAGAGTGGGGATGGAGGGAGTAGCTACCCAATGCACAAGCTGTTACGGGACATTATTGGCACCACAGAATAGTTAATGAATGTTAGTAAGTGCACAACAGTTATTAAACAGCTGTGGTTGATACCATACATTTATTTATTAGTTTACTAATTATTTGGTAACCGGGAAAGTCCGATTGGGTTTAAACCCATTTTCAGTGGCAGGTCGAGGAGAACAGTTTCACAAATAATGGCAATATTTGACAAAATGCAATAAAATGTATAACATAGAATTTTACTACATAATCAAGAAGAGAATATGTATTTAGATAAAATAAATGGTAACATTTAACAAAATGCAATAAGATATATAACATAGAATTTTTCAATATAATCAGGAACTGGATAAATATTTAGGTAAAAGCAAAAACTAGGCATAAACATGTATTTGTGTTTGAGAAGGTTGAAGGTCAGACATTATTTATTCATTCAGACAGTATTCCTATTATTTACAGAAGGTAGGTAAGAGGCTGTGGATATATAAGTAAAAGTATAGTTTGAGTAGCATATAAGCAGGCATTGTAGGGGTAAAGTATAGAGTATAGATCAAAGTTGTACAAGACATAGAGTCTTCATAAAAAGTTAAGAAGTTAGAGGGCAGAGGTGAATGGGTGATAAAGTACAGATACAAGTAGATTAGAAATCCTGAAAATGAGATTAGGGTGAAAGGTAAGGTCAGGGTAATTGGAAAGAAGGATGTAAGAGGGAGGGTAAATAAGTGGGAGGATAAAAAGAAGAGGAGGTGAGAGAGTTAGCTAGATATTGAACAAGGGCATATCTAAAGAATACTGTCCTGTATATGCTTATTTGATTTTAGTGTGTGTGTGTGTGTGTGTGTGTGTGTGTGTGTGTGTGTGTGTGTGTGTGTGTGTGTGAGAGAGTGTGTGCGTGTGTGTGCATGTGTGCATGTATGAGTTAGTAACTACAGAAAAGAGCTAGTATAGGATTTATTTATTTTTGTCCTTATCTTTTGGGAACCCTGTTTTGGTCCTCACCCTTGAGGATTTTTTATTTTTGATAATTTTCCCCTTGATTTTGGAGGCTCTTTTTCTGGTTATCATTTTTGTTGAATGGGGTTCCTGTTTGGGGACTGCTGAAGTTATTATTTAACCTAGCTGGATTTTAGTGCCTTAACAGGTAGTCCATTTGCCTTTGGTGCTCAAACATCAGATGATTTTGTGTTCTATTCCCATATCAGGTGATGGGATTAATTTTAGTCTCACAGTAACTTCAGAGGATTAAGGTTATGAACTATTAACAAGTTATTTCCTATGGTACAGAGTTTGATTCCTTCAACCTTCATTAGCCTGTTATGTGACCTTAAACAAGTTTCTTAAACATGAATTGTATTGGGGCAATTGGGATTTTGGGCTAGGATTCTAAATGATGTCCTGGTCTCTGTGCCTATGAACTACCTATGACTCTACAAAACTATAGGACAGGTGTGGGAAAACATAATGCAGGGCATCAATGTTGTTTGTGGGCAGAACTGCCCAATCATTAAATGACACATGCTTTTCACAAAGGACAAGGTCAGGGCCAATGTCCTGGACACATGAAAAATAAGAGTATATCAGTAAACAGTTGACCTGATGTTGCCGCAGGGGAACATGGATGTCAGTACAATCCATGGAGGCAAGAACATGGTTCAGAATGGCAATGGTTCCCACACTTAACAGTAGGCAAAAGAATAGGTCAGTTGCATGTCCAGCCATATTACTGTATAGGACAAATGTGCACACACTGTTGGCAGGACACTGCTAAGTCATAATTATAATATCTGTCATGGAGCAACAGTAGGTTACTAATGATGGTATGGTGGGCTTGCATGGTTTGCTAATTATGGACACATTTAGCATGTCTGGAAAAGGTTAAAGCTGCAACATCAATATTAATCTACATTGTGGAAGTTGCTCTGTCCTGTATTCACAGAATGATATCTGTTTATGCTTTGGCAGGGTTTGATGCTGATATTGGAGCCCATGCTGGGGTTTTCAGTGATGGCAAGGCATCTATCTCACATTCCAAATCTTAGGACACAGTGTCTCCATACCTGGCAGACATCCACAAGCTGAAGAGGTCGAAGGTGAAGGCTGTCCTATAGATGTAGTGTTGCCCACACAGTTAGACCACTCATCTGCTCAGTGAAGAACAGGTCTCCAGGTGCTTAAAATTACAGTGATGCTCCACCTGCGTCTAGAGTACCAGAAGAGCATGCTGCATCCATTGTGGGTATAGTCATCCTATGGTATGCCCACAGGATAGCCCAGTGCTTTCATCTATCACAAAAAATCCCTGAAATACTTGCAGATTTTGGGATCACCCAGCAGACTGTAGCATTGTGAACATCCAGATATAGTCTGGTGCTACATGGCTCCACATGGAGTTGACTGACATTCTATTTAGCTTCCCAAAGGATTTCATCAAGCGAGACCTAGAATCAAGGGAAACAACCCTAATAGATTTAACAAGGGCCATGACAGCATACACTGGTGATATCTCCACCTACCTTTGGTGACTTTTCAAAGCTGATATCACTGCAGACAGCCAGTGTTATTCAAGGCTTCAGTAGCGCATATTTTTGGGGTGGACAATGCCGAGATCACACATGTCACATGTCAAGACAGCAACAATGCATGGTGACCTCATATCTTAGGCAGAAATGAGTGAATGCCACCATTGCCTGGACCCCCAGCTGCAGCTGTGTCTCATACATGCTCTTTCACTGATGACAAAAGCAGCTAATACATGTATTGTAGATTCATCATTTTTCCCCAGTTAGAGTGCATTATTTCAGCACAAAAATTCATAGATCAATTTGAATGATAAGCAGAATAGTTTTAGTGTCAAATGTGTTAATTGATAGATACCACCCCAAGTTGCAATTCTACCTTCAAATTCAGATTACAGCTTATAACTTTTTTGTAAACAGAAAACTTAGTTCATTATCTTGAATTATTACATTCACAACTTTATGATGAATTTTCTGAGATGTATCTGCCAAATTTATTATTGCTCAAAGATCAACTTGGAAATAGGAAATATGTAATTCCTTCCAAACAGGGGATGGTATTGGGTAGGGATCTGCCAGAAAATGGCTACAACAAACCGCAGACCCAATAAACATTTGGGATGAGACTACTGATCACCAAAGAGCCTGCCATGTGCTTCATAGGAATCAGATTGGGATCAATGCTACTGTTTTGCTTCTGGTGAGAGAAGGAAGAAAGGGGCATTGATTTCTGAGAGCAGCTGCGAGAAGGCCAGTAGTAGTAGTAGCTAGGTAGTAGCCAATAGGCAAATCACAGATTTGTATCATTTTTGCAAATTCTGTCTTTTCACTAAGTACTGCTAGATTAGCTAACATTTATCCTAACTTCAGAGTCTCATCCTAAATACTTCATCTATAAGTGATCAGGGTCTTCTATAGCAGTCTCCTTCCTACCCTGAGTACTATGACCATCCCTTGTCCTCCATACCCTGGCAACATTACTCAAAAGTCTGCTCCAACCCCCATCTGGTGCCAGTATGATAGCACTAGGTGATCTACAGTGGTTTAGCTACTGCCTTATGTTTAACGACTGTTCACTGATTCTGCCAATTGATAGTGCAATTTGTGGAAGATGTACATATTTAAGAAACATGGAGGGAACCCTCTCAAATCAACCTACTAACTGTAAGCATCATACATCCTCAATGCCACAGCAATCATAACACACTACTAAGACTATAACTTATGCCAAGGCTATAAAGAAAAAAATTGGCAAGGCCTACAAGGACATAGTTTAGAAGGTGCCAACCTTCAACACACTAGGCTATATCTACTCCTTATCTAACTCTGTGTACTGCAGCTCCAAACAGATCACCTCTGAGTCACCAGAAAATCAGGCCTAAGCCTGGAAGGCCCACTAAGTCAGCTGTCATACAGGGAAATGTCTTAGTCATAACTGGTCTATAGTTAGACATACAGACTCTGTGCTCACCAGACTGAATAAAAACTGGGTGACTGTAACTGCTTGTCTGGTAACAGGATCTGTGATGTTACAAGAGCCTAAAGGTCACTTAAACAAGACAAGTATAATTCATACTGGTGTCCAGTGTGGAAGTGAATGATCTGAAACACTCCACTCAGAGGGACATGCAGAGAGATATAATGGAACTTTCTATGTATATGTCGCAGACAGGTAATGCACTGGTCTTGAGCTTCACCAAGAATGATGCTTAGATACCAAAACAAGATAATTGCCTTTGACAATTAGCCAAGTAGTTGGTGTAATTCTATGGGGATCTAGTATTTGTCATCCTGGCATGAAATGACAGATATATTTACCTATTTTATCAGAGAGGGCTTACAATTCTCATTCCAGAGCTTCTTCATACTGGCCAAAGACTTTGCTGCTCCTATAGCACCTTGTTGGACAGAGTATCCCTACTGGATGTTCTTACATAGCAAATGCAAACCAAAATTCAGATAGCAATATGGTGTCACAACTCAGTAGTAGGAGACTAAATAGAAAGATGCCAGAACTGATTCCTGCCTGCAACTCTAGTACATTCATATCGGTGTACTTACTAAGACACAGGGTTTATGTAATAACAGTACTCTTTCTATACTATGATTTAGCATCGATCTTGACTTCTATCATGGCTTCAGGTCTTTGTGTAGTTGCAGAAGACTTTCTGACATTGCCAGAAATACCATCACCGCACATTGAATTACCCAAAAACTCTAACTTGAAGATCATGAAAATCCAAATCACCTTTAACAAATCCAACACCTACTTAACTGCTATTTACAGATCCCCGTGAACATCCTGCATATATCATATGAATTAGCTTAATACCATGGAGTTGGGGTTAAATATCAAAACCAAATATGATTTATTTATTTATTTATTTGCAGTTGGTTTACCAGGATAGTCCATTGGGCCAAATGAACCCATTTTCAATGGAGTCCTGGGGAGAAAAGCTCCAGATAAGGTTACAGTAAGATTTACATCCATATTACAATAATTACAAGAATTTTACAAATAGAGCATACAATATGTGGTAGACAGAGTACTGTTCACATTACAGTTAGAGCAAACACTTTTAGGAAGAACAACTGGTGGTAAACATTTTAGATGATACAGGCTAGAGAAGGTAAGCATTTCAATTTAGAAAGTAAGAAACAATTGCAACAGAGCAGACAATGTAGTGTACAAAAATTTTTTTTTTTTTTAGGAGGAAAGTGGAAAGTGTCAAGTCAGTATGGATCATGAAGGATGTGAGCATGGGTATTCCCACTGGGAAAGTAGATGAGAGTGAAGAGATTTTTTGAATGTAAGGTGGTTGAAAGTGTTGCGAATGGCAGGAGGTAGGGAGTTCCAGAGTCGTGCCAAGCTAAAGTTTAGGAGATTTTTACCAGGGGGACGATTTGGCTTATACAATTAGATTAGATTTTGGTTGTTAGATCTAAGTACCCTGCTGGGAAGGTGAAATTTAAATGCAGAAGAAAGAGATGGACAGAGGTCAGGTTTGAAAATGAGCTTATGAGCAAGAGTAAGTTGAGAATAGATAAGTTGGTTAGGAAGTTCAAGCCATTTTAATTTATGGAGTGAAGAGCAATGGTGGGTAGAAGATTTATGGCTGGTAGCGAATTTAGCAGTTTTATTGTAACAAGTGGAAAGTTTTGTTTTAAGGGAAGATTGGATGTTAGTTAGGAGTGGGGCTCCGTAGAGAAGAGAGGGGATGAGGAATGAGGTAGAGAGAGTGATTTTAGTGGGGGGTGTAAGGTAGCAATTGTGTCGGTATAGCATGCCTAGTTTTTGATGTGTTTTTTTTATGTTGAGTTGAATGTGAGAGTTGAATTTGAGATGACTGTCTATTTGAACATCAAGTAATTTAGCATTGGACACCAATTCCAGGGATGTGTTGTTGTGGCTGTTAATTAATAGAGAATTAGTATTGATAGAGATGTGTTTAGAGGGGGTAAATACCATTAGTTTGGTTTTAGAGGCATTAAGAACAAGGTAGTTATCTTTCATCCAGAGTTAAGTGGAAGAGAAGGCATCTTGTGTAAGCTTTTGTAGTACTGGGAAGGATGTAGCAGTGCAGATGATAGTTGAATCATCTGCGTATTGGATAACACTGGAGAATGGAATAGAGTTGTGGAAGTCGTTAATGAATATATTAAATAGCAGAGGACCCAGTATGGAGCCCTGGGGAACTCCAGTTGGGGTGATTAGAAAAGAGGATGTGGCCTTTTTCCATTTTACTGCTTGATATCTATTTGATAAGTAGCTAGACAACCAGGACAGTGAGGAAGGAGATAAGTTGAGTTGAGAGAGTTTGGTTAGAAGGAGCTTGTGAGCGATAGTGTCAAAGGCCTTTGAAAGATCAAGTAAGAGGGTAGAGACAATATGACCAGAGTCTCGAGCTTTATTTACAGTTTCTGGGAAGGAGAGGAGGGCTGACATAGTGCTGTGGCCGGGTTTAAAACCATGCTGAGTTGGAGTGAGCAGGTTATTGTCTAAGAGGTAAGGTAGTAGCTGTAAATGGATACACTTTTCTAGGAGTTTAGAGATGGGGGATAAGATAGCTATGGGGTGGAAGTTTGCAATATTGTTGTTATTGCCACCTTTGTGTAAAGGTATGATGTAAGCCTTTTTCCAGATTTGGGGTACCATGCTTTCTTGGATAGAGCGGTTGATTAATATACTGATGGGGTAGGCTATGGCCTCAGCAGCAATGCTGAGGAAGTATGAAGGAATGTTGTCAGGGGCATTGGAGCATGGTTTTAGTTTTTGTAAATTTTTTTTATTGTGGATGTCGGAATTGGTTTTAGTGATAGAGGTGTGTGAAGAGGGGGTGACAGAGATGGAGAGGGAGTGGTAGTAGAGATGGAGGAGTAGGGAGGAGGTGTGTGAAGAGGGGTGACAGAGATGGAGAGGAGTGGTAGTAGAGATGGAGGAGTAGGAGGAGTGCTAGTGGGAGAAGTGGAGGATGGAGAGGTATTGGAGAATGAAGATGTTAGTTTGGAGATGGAATCTATGAAAAATGAGTTGAATTGTGTAGCTAAGTCATTGTCAGAAGCATTGGGGTCAGGAGTGGGGTTGAGTAAGTTGCCAGGATTGATAAGGGTAGATATTCCTTTCCAGAACTTCTGAGGGTTTGTTTTATTATTGTTTTGAAGTTTGGAGAAATAGTTTTGTCGATCAGCAATAATGAGCTTTTTTACTTTATTTCTGAGTGTTTTGAATTCGAGATGGGTGAGGGGAGATTTATTTTTATGGTAAAGTGCCCAGACTTTATATCTGTGTTTCATAGCTGCTAGAGTAGATTTGGTTAGCCATGGGTAGTTTTTAGTTTTATTCTTTTGGAGCTTAGGGGAGCATGGCGATCTAGGATATTTAAAAAGGTTGTGTTGAAGTGAGCTGCTGCATCATCTAGGGTTCGAGTTTTTAGAATATACCAGTTGATTGCTTTTACAGAGTCAGTGAAAGCTGTTGGTTTAAAGTTTTTTTGATTGCGTATGGTAATGTAGTTATGTGTTCTTAGTAATGGTGTAGGGAGTCGGTGTGCAAAGGTGGGCAGGTGATCACTGAGGGAGTCTGGAAGTGTACCACTGTCAGAGAAGTAATGAGGGTGAAAGACTAAAATCCAGTCTAGAATGCTACCAGAAGATAGAGTTTTAGAGGGGCAGATTGTGGAATTAATTAGCTGTGAGAAGTTGTAAAGGTTTATGTTAAGTGGACTTGTGTTTGACTGAATGGAGGACCAGTTTATGTTAGTATCTCCTAGGATTATTATTTCATTGTTAATATTAGTGGAGAGCCAGAAGAGTATATTTTCTAATGTAGTAATATTGTCTCCAGGGGGGATGTAGATGGAGGCTATTACTATGTGTTTGTGTTTATTAAGTTGAAATTTTGTCAAGAGTATTTCTGCATTGTTGAAGTTGGGAATAGGCTTGTTATAAGGGGTGACTGACAGGGAGGATGAATACAAAAGAGCAACACCACCACCTTTTTTGTGGGATCTGTCTTTTCGGATGATAGAGTAGTTTGGTGGTGTTATTTCAAGGTATTACTAGGTAACTTCAATTACCCAAGCACTGAATGGCACACTTGCACCTCTATAATGGATATGCTCAGCATTTCTTAGACTATGTTAATACTAATGCACTGGTGCAAATTGTAAAACTACACACTAGAAGCTCTAATATCATTGACCTTGTCCATAAAAACCTAGCCTCTGTTTGCATCCCATCACATATCTCCTCATCCCTGGTTAAATCTGACCACCAATCAGTTATCTTCATTGTCAGTCATAATTAACACCAAATGAAACAATCTTTAGGGAGTTTTCCAGGACAAACTTAATTTAACTTGTAGACGACATAGAGAAAATTCCCAAATGGAGCCAAGTGAGAGGACTGCCACATGTACCCTTAAATTTTAAGAACATCGAAGAAAAAGTCTCTCTGTTGAAATCTCCAGACTCACATTGCTGAGTCTCAAACCATGAAAAAAACAAAAACAAATGAAAGTACAGTAAAAGAGCAAATACCAGTATTGACCTTCCTCCTTTAAACTTGTTTTTGCAGGGTCACACCCCCTGCATTACCAAGTAAGGGGATTGTGTCACCACTACCCACCCAAACGTATTAACATTGACTCAAAATCTGCTATATATTAGAAAATAAAATATTTCCAGAAATGGAAATCTCAGAGTTTTGTCTACATGGTCTCCACATGTCAGGACATGTCAATGTAGGTCCCAAGATTTTAAATGTTTTCCATAGAAAAGTCTCTACCCACATGCCCTAAACATAATGGTAAATTCAGGAATAAACCTCATTGGTAGAACATCTGTATTAAAAAAATGGACAACAAAAGAAGAAGAAGAATGAACATTTTCAAGAAATATCCATCCACTACATCAAGACCACACTGAAACTTGCCAGTAAGAAACTTAAGAGCAACATTAGAAAACGTGAAGCATGGTACAAACATATGGTCACTACACATACCACATACCAAAGATAGCTACAAATCTGTCAAGTACTATGTCAAGAAATGAAGAAACAATGTTTAACAAAGCACTGCTTATCCATAGCAACATCACAAATTCCAATCCCAATGATCTGGCCAATATATTAGTAGAAAAAGTTAGTGCTGACTTTACCCCACCTTCCCACATTGTTGTGCCTTCAATCCTTGAAAATTTAGTCCGATAACATTCCAGACCACATTCTAATCACTGCAAAGTATGCACTATCTGAACCTCTACTTAGCCTACTCAGCCTAGCCATAGGTTTTATCTGTGATACCTGAAAAAACAGCCATGGCTTCAGGCCTTTGTGTAGTCATGGACAAACACAATCACCACACATTGAAGTACCCAAAAACTCTAACTTGGAGATCATGGAGATCCAAATCACCCGTAACAAATCCAACACTTACTTAACTGCTCTTTACAGATCCCCATGAATGTCCTCCAGATATCATATGAATTATTTTAATACCATGGAGTTGGGGTTAAATATCAAAACCAAATGGTGATGACTATACAGAAGGGTCATCCCTCTAAAGACACTGGACTTTAATTATAGACCCATCAGAAATAGTGTAGCTTGGATGGGGTGATGGGGGTAGCCATTCCTGTCACAAAGCACTAGGAGTTGCAATCAGAAGATACTATTAGTCATCAGTCCAGTGCATTACCACCACTCAAATGCCAGTGATGCATTTGTGGTCATTCAGAACAGAAGACATTAGTACTACATGTGTGTGGCATAAACTATAACAGCTGTTTGTTACAGTTTAAAATTTGTTGAAGACTTTTATTTATTTATTTATGCATTTATGTTTAGAACATAAGTGCTTAGAACTCCATGGCAGAAGACCTTTTTTTCGAGGATGGCACTGAGTTCCAGAACAGATAGCTACACCTCAACACCTATCTATATAATACAAATGAATTAGTAAATTAATAAAAATGAAGGTTTTTGTAATAGCAAGCTAGGCTGTGTACAAATATCAAGCAGTTTGTTACAATTTTAATGGAAAGAAGAGATTTTCTTTCTTCTTTTAAAGAACTGAAGTGTGTTGCATAAACTATAGCAGTTGCCTTCTACAAATGTAGTATGTAGTTTTCTATAGTTTTAAAGGAAAGAAGAGCAGTTTGATTTTTAGAACTGAAGCACTTAGCACTCTGTTGCAGAAGATCATTTTTTGCTTCTCAACTTAAGAGTCTGAGGGGGAGTGCCAGACAGGGGGACAGCATCAGGCACCAGAATAGCTAGCTATGCCTTTGCCCATCAGCATCAACAGAAACAGAAACACACACTCTTAAATACATCACCCAGGCATTAATGATTTAATACCTATTAAGTCTATTTTAAAAATCAGATCTAATTGCCTGTCTTAATGTGGTAAGGTCAAGGACATTTGCAATTTTTCAATATTTTTATATGCATATTTTATGACAGAATTTTTTTATGATATCCACCAACTTTTTTCATTTTATTCTTATGAAAGTTTTTAAATATATATATTTTTATAAATTAATTATTTGAAGGAACAATTAATTGAAATATTGTTACAACAAACGGAAGGCCAGTGAGCTCTCTGTTAAAGGCTGGAATAGCCGAGGAGCTAGAGACTTTTGCACTGGTTTTATAATAAAATAATTTTGGTTCTGATCTCACTGGCCTTCTTTGTGGTAACAGTATCCTTTCAGTTTTTGTGAAGTGGTTTCATTAATTTATTGACATATATTCATAGGTTCATAGGTGTGTATTAGGCTAACAGGCCTGGAGCCTATATAAGCCTAGACCAAGAAGATTCCCTGACATCATGCCACCCTAAATTAGTTCCCAGTGCCCCTGCCAAGCAAGGCCACTAATGTGATTCCCAGGGTAAACATTCTATTGCCCATCTACTTGTCAAGATTTCTCTTAAAGAGGGCCAGTGAAGTGCTCTGCTTGACGTGAATGGGAAGTTTGTTCCAAAGTATGGAAAGTCTTTGGGTTAGGAACCTGTCCCTCCAGCATGTTCTGTTTATTGTGGTAATGAGGTTTAGGTCCCTGGAGCATGTGGCATGGAGGGATTGGGATTTCTTTAGGTGTAGCATATCTAGCAACTCTGGGTCATACATGGCTTTGTAGGTCAAGCAGAGATCGCCTCTAAGTAGGTGATAAGAGACATAGTACATATGGAGTTTTTTGTGTCTGTCCATATAGGGCATGTGTCTAAGACCTAAGATCCTCTTAAGGTATTTTTGTGGCCTTTCCAGTTGTTGTAGGTGTCTAGTGAGGTACATATCAAATGAGGCATTGTATTCTATAATAGGTCTAATGAGGGATGTGTAGAGAGGGATTATGACCTCTTTCTTCCTGGATGAGAAACCTTTTGTAATGAGATGTGCCACATAGAAGGACTTTCTGACTACAATGGCAATGTTGTTATCAAAGGAGAGGTTACTGTCAACCTGTGCCCCCAGGTCTCTTATCACACAGTCGGTGTTTAGTGGACTACAACCTATGTGGTAGTTCATAGGCACCGAATTTTTCACAAAGGGAATGACAATGCACTTTTTGGCACTAAACATAAGGCCATAGCTCTGGCAGGTTCCTATGAGTACAACGAAAACACATTATGTTGAATGCATTTTCGACACATGTAGAGCGAACAGTCAAAACAGCGAAGTCACTTGACCGCTTCGTTGTTTTGCCATGTTCTGAAGTGCAGTGTGGTCCCTTGTCCGATATAGCTCCCAAGCGTAATTGTGCAACAGTTACTGACCTTAGGGTTAGGGTGCGGATTAAGGTAAGTGCATATGTATGAAAGTGTTTAGTGTTTTATATTTTGTGTTAAATGTATGGTTGAGTTACGTGTGTATGTGTTGTCAGTTGTTTACTTTTGTTTTGGGGTGGTAGAATTAGGGTTAAGATATGTGTGTATGTGTTTGGAGCTGTTTACGTAAATGTGCGAGAGTTACTGACCTTAAGGTTAGGGTGTGGGTTAAGGTAAGTGCATATGGTTTAAAATGTTTACTGTTTTTTTTTTTTTCGTTAAATGTATGTTTGGGTTATGTGCATATGTGTATTTAGTTGTTTACTGGTTTTTGGGTGGTATAATTAGGATTGGGTATGTGTGTATGTGTTTGGAAGTGTGTAATGTTTTTTTTTTTTTTGCGTGGGTTGGAACAGCAATTTCTTTCCCTAGGAAAGAAATTGCTGTTGTGTGGATTCGACATTTTCAGCTGTCGCTGAAAATGTGTCGATGTAACATTGTTTGCTGTTTTAAGTGTTCAATGTTGCAATATAGACCCATTTCTGGCACCAGTCATTGGTGTCAGTGAGGCCTTTATGTAGAATGTCTACATCAGTTGGAGAATCAATAATAGCTCCCAGTTTGCAATCATATGTGAACCCTGTTGGCTTGAACTTCAGAGAAGTAGATGCCAAACAGGAGCGGACCTAGGACTGATCCCTGTGGGACACCACTTATAACTGGTCGGTAGTCAGATTTGGAATCCGCTACTTTCACAGTGTGGGTTCTATCAGAGAGCCAGTTGGCAACCCATCTTATGACATAGGGGTTTATGCCTAGTTTAGTGAGCCTATCTATGATTTCTGAGCGAGGGATGGTGTCGAAGGCCTTAGCAAGATTCATTTTATGCAACACATTTTATATAAGTATATTTTATATAAGTATTTTTTTAAGTGTGTACTTCTAGAGCTACTTTATTTGTGTATTTAAGAGTGTGGGTTTCTTCAAATATTACTGGTCCATTCATGGAGCCTCTTTCTGAGTCTTTAAAAAGAAGGAAGTTACACTGGTACAGTTTCTGATGAAGTTCCTGTGTTTTGGAATGAAAGAGCTAAAACTGTGGTGAATAAACATTTGGCTGGGACTTTTGGTGTGGTGTTTTTTTTATTTTTGAGTTTACATAGTACACTGTTTTGTGGTTTCTTTTATTGAGGTTCATAGGTAAGTACTACGCTAGCTGTCCTTAGGGTTGCCAGGTTTCTTTGCAGCTAAAACTGGACTAAAAAGTCCCCCCCCTCACACATAACACATAACCACCCACCCCCCCCTCCCTCCACATGCCCCACCTATTTTGTGACATCACAGTGACATCAGCTGATGGGACCACCCACTTTGATGACTTAAGCCATACTTAAAGGGGAGAAAAGAACACAGGCGGCACTAATTGCACTGCTAGGCTGCTGCAGATGTAAGTACCAGTATTGATGAAAAGTGTCAATATGGTGCATTTTTCTCCAGTTATTTATTTTCTATGTTCCTAAACCTAATTATGGATGATCCATGGAGATAAAAGGTCAAGAGCTAGCAGCCTGTGCACATGGTGGTAAATCTGATTAAAAATCCAAAAATGTAAGCAGTTATCTTTGCTATTAAAAATTGTAAGTTTTGATTTACCATAAGATCGATAACATCACTTTACTGCTCATTCAGAAATGATGATCTTAACATTCCCTTGCATTTTGAAAGTTCTGTCAAATACTGTTTGTACTGACAGGTACTCAGTTGTTAAGATGTAACATATTTTCCGCTTTTACTACTTGGATTTTTTTTTCAGTCCATTGAGCTAAGTGTTACTGCCCTAGTGTGATATTTCAGATGCTAGTACTTAAGATCTTGTACTGGGTCCGACTGACCTCCCACTCTTTTTCTTTACATGTCACATATGCAAAAAATGGGATAAAGGGGTTGTGGATGAATGGATTTCTAACAGGTGACATGTTTTTCTAACAGGTGACATGTTTTATGTTACTTTCAAAGTATATGTCATAATCTCAGAAAAGCGTTTCATTAATGTTTTTCTATATCACGCCAAAGTTGGGTTAAAACAGGTAACTTCCTACAACAATGCGCCTAATACAAGTTATGCAGACTGGTATGCAGTTGTAAAATGGCAATAAGACTGAATGAAAAGATGCACTCAAGACTCTATGAAAGATGACTCAAGCCGGCCTCTAAGAAATCACATGCAGCTAGCACTTGCCATTTTCTGAACATGGCAAAGAGATAGTTTTATTTTTCAATGTGGTCCGACAGAATCAAGTGAAACCAAAATAATGTTGCGTAACTGCAAGTGCCCAAAAAGCAAGATGCACAATTTGTTTCATGGAATGCGGTTCAACATAGTAGATGAGGATAATAGAAATCACAAATCTTGCTATAAGATTTCTATTGTCACTGTTGGTAGGATAATGATAGCTAAAAAATACAAAATAAAATTTGTCCATTTGTATTACATCACTGCCACTTAAGTTAATGTATGTACTGTCTAAACTATGTAGCTACCAGGAATACTGAAGTTAAAAGCATTTCATTGTTGTGTAGTAGCTAGTAGTGTTTAAATTTTTAACTGGTAACCCTAGCTGTCCTTGCATGCCATTTTTAGCCTAGCAAATTTTCCTTTTTGTGCTCGAAATAACATATCCCACTTGGTTATAGATTTGCCTTACACATCTCATGGTCCATGATTATATATTACTCCTAATGAAAATAAATGGGATCATACAATAGTTAATTTGAGGGGACCCATGCATGGAATAAAGGATTTTAGAGCTACATCTGTCTGGGTTCCTCTCAAATGATCGAACAGACAAATTGTTGAAACCATATGATTGAAAATTCAATCTGTCGAACCATTCTGAGATAGTGTTACAGTAGGGATCAGGAAATTTGCCCTTTCACTCAGTGTAGTGCAATCCTGGAATTGGTACTAATATTTAGCAGGAGAAGTGAGGCTGCAGTGTGGCCTGACCTCCTGCAAAAGCATTTATTCTGTTGAATGTGGGTGTTGTTTTCATTTGGATTTTTTTGATGGACTGATTGTTCGATCATGTGACTTTCAACAATCTGTTCGATGGTTTGTCATAGATTCCATCTGTCCATTAATAGTACAGGGAGCAATCCTGGGGTACATTTTCTGTCTACTCTCCACTGATCCAAGGTGCACTTGAAAATGGACAGAGATAAGCTTTGATCTGGCAAGCCAAAAAAAAAGAGACTGAAAACTCGGGAAAAGAGAGAATCTTGAAGATTACTCTCCTTCATTAAACATCATTTTTAATGGGGAAGATAAGCCTCTCTGTACTCTGTGATGTGAGGGCAAGCTCTTCAAATCCCCTGAACTTATACATACCAACTCCAAGACTGCCATACCTCGAAGATGAGGAGTGTTCCACAGCAATGGTATCCTCTGTGAAATATAGCTATCCCTCCAAACCATTCTGTTTATGTTGCAGAACAGGTTAGATCCCTAGGCCAAGAATATCTGATGACATTTGACTTGTGGATATGCAGTATATCCATCAGTAATGGACTGGAGGATGCCTTGAATGCCAAACATATGTCACCTCTTAGCAGTCTGTCGTATACCTAGTATAGTGACATGGATCTGAAATGGCATCTCAGACTTGGTATATGTAAGTCTGTTCTTTTGGCCATTCAGTCTCCATGTTTCAGGACTTGCTGTAGGGGGTCCCACCATTTCACTTGGGTTAATGTTTCAGTTTTGCTCCTGGTGAGAGAAACAGCATAGGAGCATTATTTCCTGAGGACTGCTGATCACCTGAAAGTTTAATAACTGATTCATAGCTGCAAGTTTGGAATTTGTTCATATAGTTTGCTCTTTGTGAGAGAAGGAGTAGAGTGCATTGGTTTCTGACTCCTTCTGGTTTGAAGGTAAGTGTCTGTGTTTGACTTTCCTGAATGGGCTGGTTGCTATTCAAGGCAGCTACCAGGAAAATGCTACAACAAGCTTACAGACCCTTGCATCACCTGGGACAAGACTGTAGATCACCAAACAGGCTGTGGCCTGTTTCTTATCTTGGGACTGGTGCTATTGTTTTGTTTCTGGTGAGAGAAGATGTAAAGGAGCATTGTATCCTAGAAGAGTGAAGCTGTGGAAAGATCAATACTAGTTGTAGTCAGACAGTAGCCATTTGGGTGACTCCCCACTTTTCATCATTTTTGATAAGCTAATTCTTTCTTTTCAGTAAGTACCGCTTGATTTGCTACTAACTTCAGAATATGTGCCTAAATATTTAATCCACAAATCATCAGTTTTTGCTTATTAGTTTCCCCTCAAGTGTTTTGTAGTGCCCTGTATAACCTTGATTCGACATTTTTCCTGTAAAAGTACATTGAAATTTCACCAATACCTTTTCTCAGACAGGATGACTAATTTACAGTGACAAGTACTGCCCACAGAATTGCAAACTGGATGCTCCTGGCATTACTTTATATTCTCACTCTGTCTAATCAATAAAAAAAAAAATCAGCTGCCATAGATATGAACTTTCCCACTATCTCCATTACCAGCTTGGTGGATATGGGCATCCTGAGGCAATGTAGAAATTGCCTCATGTTTACTTACAACCAGTTAATTCTCAAACAAATTGATATGGGCCAGATTCAATAACACCTACAATAAGTGTACACGACCTGTATACAAGAACATCCCTACCACATTTGTTGTGCTTTCTAATTATTCAGAAAGATTATAGGTTCACAGGTTCATAGGTTGGTACTAGGCTATCAGCCCTAGGGCCTATACAAGCCTAGCCATAACAATTTCCTGAATATTTCTTCCCACAATATTTACTTCTCTGGACTCTTGTCTAGCAGGGTGACTGACATGATCCCCGGGGTGAATTTCCTATCTCCCATCCAATCATCAAGGTTCCTTTTGAAGAGGGCCAAGGAGGAGCTCTGCTTGACATGTATGTGAAGTCCATTCCAGAGTATGGGAAGTCTCTGGGTCAGGAACCTATCGCTCCAGCATGTTTTGTTCATTGTGATGACAAGGTTTAGATCCCTGGAGTGTGTGGCTCTGAGGGATTGAGATTTCTTTAAGTGGAGCATGTCCAACAGCTCAGGGTTTGACATGGCCTTGTATGTTAAGCAGAGATTGCCTCTGAGTAGACGATATGCCACAGAGTATAGCTGGAGTTTTTTTTAGATGGTCAGCATATGGCATCTGCTTTAGGCCTGTGATTCTTTTAGTGAGAAATTTTTGTGGCCTTTCCAGCTGTTGCAGATGTCTTGTGAGGTACATACTAAAGGGGGCATTATACTCTATAACGGATCTAATGAGGGATGAGTACAGTAGGGCAATGACCTCCTTTTTCTAGATGAAAAGCCCTTAGTGATGAGGTGTGCCATATAGAAGGATTTCCTGACTGTTGTAGTAATGTGGTTATCGAATGTGAGACCGCTGCCCACCTGTGTCCCTAAGTCTCTCATCACACTTTCGATGTTTTGTGTACTGCCTCATATATGGTAATTCATGGGTATATGTTTTTTTCCAAAGGGGATAACTATACATTTCTTGGCATTAAGCTTGAGCCCATGGCTCTGGCACCAGGCATCTGTTTCTGTAAGGCCCTTTGGTAGAATATCCACATAATTTGGGGATTCAATAATGGCTCCCAGTTTGCAGTCATCTGCAAACTTTGTTATCCAGAGTCCCTTAGTGTTGGCCTGTACTTCAGAGAAGTAGATGCTAAACAAGAGTGGTCCCAGGACTGAACCCTGAGGTATTCCACTTGTCACTTGTCTGGAGCTGGATTTGGAGTCGGATACTTTTACAGTCTGGGTTCTGTCAGTAAGCCAGTTGGCAACCCATCAAGTGACGTAGGGATTTATGCCCAGCTTAGTAAGTTTTTCTATGATTCCAGAGTGGGGGATGGTGTTTAAGGCCTTGGCGAGGTCCAGATAGGCTGTGTGGACCGCCTTACCCTCATCCACAGCTCTGGAGACTGATTCGAAGAAGTCAATCAGGTTAAGGAGACAAGATTGTCCCTTCCCAAACCCAAACTGGGTGGGGTCCAGTGTTTGAAGGTTGTCAATGTCTTTGTTTTTAAGTTCCATGATAATGCGTTCCATGCCCTTGCAGATCAGGCTCGTCAGACTGATGGGATGGTAGTTCCTGCTATCCAAGGTGGATCCCCCCTTGTGGAGTGGGATAACTGTTGCTGTGTGCCACTCAGTGGGCATGAAGCCTGAGGTGAGGCTATGATTAAATATGACACTTAGGTGAGGTGCCAGTTCATTTTGTAGTTCATGTAGTACACAGCCTGGGATGTCATCTGGTCCCATGCATGCTGGATTCCTAGCTTTGGAGAGTGCAGTTTCTACCTGTGTGGCCATGATTACCGGAATTTGGCAATCTTTTGGTATTGAGATGGGCCCTTTAGGGGATGAGAGGGGGGTGAAGTTAGCACTAAATTGATCTGCCAGGATATTGGCAATATCCTTGGGATCAGTATATTTAATGCCATTCTGTTGAAGTTCAGAGCAAATCTGAGCATTGCCATTTAGAGTCTTGACATAACTATAGAATGCCTTGTGGTTGTCTTTGGAATCTTTGGCAATTTTATTTTCATAACTAGCTTTTGAGGATTTTATGAGGGATCTCAACTTCTTACTGAGGCTGGTGAGGGAGTTTCTTTCATCCTGGGATTTTCCTCTTTTCTGCAACAGTTTCTTCCTTCTGTTGTATAGTTTGTTTATAGCAGGGGACCGCCAGATTGGCTTCCTTTTTGGCTTCCTTTTTTTGGAGGAGAGTATCTTGGTTCTATTTGGGATGGCATGATTCATGCACGAGTGGATGTGCTTGTACAGTGCCTTAGTGTAGGATTCTGCAGTTGAACTTTCAGATCCCGTCTGCATGGGTGTCATGAAGTTTGTCACTTCTGACTTCAGTAGCATGAAGTTGGCTTTGGAGAAGTTTTTTTATGAGGTTTCCTTACTGGGGGGGGGGGGTGGCATGTAGATGTCAAGGGTGATTTGCTTATGGTCAGACCTGACCAATGTGGGGGTGACCACTGGTGTGGAGCATCTATCTCCCATGTTGGTAATGACCAGGTCTAGGATATTGGAGCCCCTGGTGGGACAATGGATTAGTTGATCCAGTGTGTTGGAATTTATGAATTCTAAGAACCGTTTTGAAAAGGAGATGGTACTCAAATAGTTTTCCCAGTTACTGGCAAGGTAGTTGAAATCACCCAGTATTAGGGTGTTTAGTTGTATCTTAATATTTTCTAGTATGTTTAGAGAGGTGTAGTGAGAATCTTGGGACATGGTGGGTGATCTGTAGCAAGCTACAATTTGGAATGCAGTCTTACCTAGTGTTAGTTGCACCTGTAGAATTTCAGATTAATTGTGTTGGGCAACTAGCCTGGAGGTGTGAATATCCTTGGTGAATATAGACACTCCTCCACCTTTAGTGTTTCGGTCTTGGTTTTGTGGCCGAAAAGTGTGGTAAGAATTGTAGCCTGGTATTGCAGGGGTGCTCTCTGGAGCCTTGAACCAGGTCTCGGTTACTGCACAGATATCGATGTTCTCCATTTTTAGGAGTGCCTTGAGAGAGTGCATTTTGAGGTTTAGACTTCTAGCTTTGAGTAGCAGTACCTTCAGATTTTGTATGCTTGTATCTGTTACGGTGGTGGTTTTGTCCTTTGAACCTTGCCTAAAAAAAGCACTATAGGGGTGGTGGCAAGAGCTTTAGCCAGTAACCTGAATCCCAGGGATGACAGGTGCAGACCATCTCTGGCAAAGCATTGTGGTTTGTCGATCATGTCTTCCCAGGCAGACAGATACTGGATCCCCTTTGAATGACACCAGAAGCTTAGCCAATTGTTGAAGTCAATCATTTTGTCCTTATACTGTGGTATCATTCTGGGCGAAGGCAGGATGCTACTCAGGGCTAGGGTCATACCTGCCTGGGCCACATGATCCTAAAGCTCTTCCATGTCTCTTTTCATGTAGTCCAGGGAGGTACGTCTCAAGTCATTCACTCCAGCATGGACAATGACAGAGTCATATTTGTACTTGTTGTGGAGTGACTTGAGTGCATGCGGTATGTGGCAGATCCTGTCACCCGACAGGCAGCTGACTAAGTGTACTGTAGTCTACACTATCTGGTAATCTTTATAAACCTCCCCCCCCCTCAGTATTTAAAGCTGAAGAAAATCAGCAAGAAAACTAAAATTAGGAGGAAGAAAGTATGAGTTATGCTTGTGTTGTCTGTTCACTCAGAACAGTGTACACTGAGTGTACACTCAGTGTAGGCTTTAATGAATCCCTGGGAATGTCACCTGAAGTAAAGCTGCAACATAAAAGCACTCCTAATGTCAATAAGGTTGTCAGTAGTACAAACGCTACACCAATCACACACAATTCAAAGCAGATGCATAGACTCACATATGTTGCGGCACTTAAGTATAACCTTCCTAAACCTCAAAGACTTCCTAGATGAAGTACACATAACAAACACAATCAGCAGCCTCAAATACACTCTTTCAAAACAATACCCACATTGACACATACAACCACATCTATGGAACCTCTGCTTCTAAGCCTAAAATGCAAGACACCACAGAATCCAACATTCTAGTCATTGGAGACTCCATTGTGAGACACACTGATGTCTCTCTCACCAGGCTGAGTAAGGAAAAAGTCAGGGTCAGTTGCTGATAAGGGGCCAGGATCTGCCACATTCCACAAGCACTAAGGTCACTGGACCACAAGTACCAGTATGACTCAGTTATAGTCCATGTGGGTGTAAATGACCTGAGATGTATATGAACAGAGAAATCATGGAGCTCTTGGAATATATGTCCAAGGCTTGCATGATCCTACCATTGAGCAGCATTTTACCTTCTTCAAGGACAATGCCGCAATATGAACAAAAGATGACTGACTTTAATAATTGGCTTCATTCCTGGTCTCATTCTAATGGAGTGCAATATTCATCAGCATGAAAGAAGATGATCAACAGACCACGCTACTTTGCCAGAGATGGTAGGCACCTCTCCCCTCTAGGCTTTCATATATTAGCTAAAACATAGTCTTCACCATAGTACCTTTTTTAGCAAATGCCAAAGTGAAAGTACTTCCGACATAAATCAAAACCAAGAAAATCTAAAGATGTTTCTGATCAATGATAGGAGTCTAAACAAAAAACTCCAGTCCCTTGAAGTTCTCTTTACCCTAGCGAATGTTAACATCGGTGTAGTCACTGAGACATGGTTTAAAGTCTCGAAGGTCACAACGAGCACAGATAGCCTGTAAACAGTTCATCTCCCAGGCGCCTGCTTTTAAATGTTTTATCTCCCAAGCTCCTGCTTACGTTTGCCAGGGGTAACAGAACTTGTCAAATATTTGTGATGCATGGCTAGGCTTAAAAAGATCCTCGTGGTCTTAAGCCTAGTAAACACCTATGAACCAATGAACCTATGCTATTCAAGCAGTTGAATTTCAACAACTTATACTATACACTGACAAAAGAATAACACCTGCCTTAAATATAGTATTAATTGAGTTATTCCATCAAAATTAAATAAATCTCTAGTGTAGCAGACAAAGTACAGAACACTGTATACTATACATGTTTTAACATTATCATTAGTAACAAATCCATCTTACAGGCTAGATCTCGCTGGTGTAGCTAAACCCTTCCTTCTGCTAGTAAAACACACCTTCCCACTATGACAATGTTTAGTGCATAATTACAGCTGACAATTTAGCACAGTATTAAAGCTGACAGATTAGTGGTATATATACATACATACATAAACACACACACACATTTATATATATATATATATATATATATATATATATATATATATATATACACACACACGCACACAGAGAAAGCGAGATATTAATATATAAATAATGCACCACATTCAAGTACTTTGACTCTGCTGGGTGACTGAATTAGAACCAGAACTCACTGCTTGATTATTGCAAAGAATAATGCCTTTGTGTTGATTCACTGGTAATAATTCTAAACCAGATGAACCTGCCTAGGCTCTGTAAGGCAACAGAATGATGAGACATTTACAGAGACTTTTGCAGCTACTAAATATAATTGCATACTGTAAAGCATATGGTATACTCTAAATGAATGTCTAGATATACAAGTGACATTTTTGTCTTAATTAAGTGGTTGCTATAACAAAATGTAAATAGAAGGTACAGTGACACTTGCTGAATTGTTGATATGTAGAGGTTTAGCTAAAATGAAAGTTTTATGATGATATACTGCATTTAGTTTTACATTTCTATACGAAATGAGGTCAGGAAATGCTCTACATGCACATTGGTCTATTCTACATTGTGCATGTACTAAGCAGAGACATTAATTATGAGCATTCATTCTATCTATGATGCTAACAATCATATATTATGAGTAAAAATACCTCAGGTTATGCCAAGTATTTTATTCAACATTTATCTGATATTTTCAGTATAAAATGTTAACATTTTTTGGAGTATGAAAATTAATTAATTTTGATCAGGAGAACATTGTAGTGCAGCAGATGTGAATGCTGCCTCACAGCAAGAGGCTCTCTGGCACAATTCTTGGCTGGGGTGCCTTCTGTGTGGAATTTGCATGTCCTCCCTCTGCTTTGTGGATTCCCTCAAGGTGCTCTGATTTTCTCCCACATTCCAAAGACATGCTGTAGATGAACTAGATGCTCTAAATTGGCCATCGGTGTGAGTGTGGGTGCAAGTTTGTGGTATTGTAGAACAGCTGCTGCAGGGCTAGCCATCTGGCAGTGTGAACCTTGGCTCTAGATGATTATCACTTTTGAACTGATATCCAACCCCTGTGTTCAAAATTGGGAAAAGGGGTTCCGATGGATGGATTATCAGGATAAAATTCTGTTTAAGGCTTTGTGTCTAGCAGGCCCAATGACATAGCACTACATATCTAACTGAGCAGTTAACATCTTGGGTTTGTGTAGTGGAATCCATTATGGAATTCCATTTTGGGTAAGGCTCCTGCCTAAGCCATGAAAGCCTAAACACCATTACCAGTGTGGATGCTAGGTGCTTGGGCTGAGTAAAAAACTGAACAGTTACATGGCATCAGTCATTCCCAGGCAGGGGCTACAACTAGAAAATGGAAAAGCTGCCATCTAGTTGTAATCATGGTTTAGATCCAGGCAAACTGCTCTTGAGTACCATAAGCAAATACCCTACACATGTGGTAATGCAGATGCATCTTTTGCTACGCCAGTATGCTTAGCAAATCAGGAAGAGGTGCTGTGGTTAATTTCATGCACAGAAGAAGATCCACTACCTTAATGTTTGGAAAATCCCAATATACCATATTGCCAACTCTTCCTCCAATGGAATTGTTTAAAGTAGGGGCATTAAAAGGTGAATCACACCTGGAAAAGTAGAGCTCACTCATAGTGTGTGATTACATCAAAGTAACCAAGGAAAGGACAGGGAAATAAAACAGTCATTGTGGAAATTATAGCACAGCATAAAAAATATATCACAAGCAATATATACAATCAATTTTATGCAACACAATATTTGTCTTTATCAAAATCTCCATGTTTGCAACAAATTAAATGACAAAGGAAAAATAGGAGGTGTGACTGTGGGAACTGAACATTTTGACTGAGCAGTCTAAAATAATCGAATATTCAGAAACAGACCATATACTCACCATCTGCAGCTGTGGACAGGATATCTGTTAAAAGAATAATAGATGATGTTGTTATTTTTGTTGTTAAGATAAGAAAAATATATTTATACATTTCCAAAAGCAAAAACGGAACTGGGTATTCAAAATATATATGAATAAATACATATGGAAATTTTAATGACTGAGAGATAATACTAATTAGACTATTGCTACAGCTAATATATATATATATATATATATATATATATATATATATATATATATATATATATATGGATTCACTTCATAACACTGAAAACTTAAAACACTGAAAATGAGAAAACTTCATAAAATAGAAGACCAAAACACTGAAACGTCAAAACACTGAAAACTCAAAACACTGGAACTCGAAACACTGAAAACACATATCATACATATACTGAGTTTAAACAACATAAATCATAACACTTTCCACCAAGTGTGGTGAAGTGCAATCTTGGAGTTGATATATATATATAAGTAGCAGGGGGTGTGAGGGGGTCTATATTAGAACATCGCTGTTTCAGAATATCAAATGTTCTAATATCGAACCCTATTCAACGAACACTGAAAATAGAAAAGCTGCAGAAAATTGAATTTTTTTCCTAGGGAAAGAATTTGGTTGTCTGTTTCTGTCGCTTCACTATTTTCAGCACTGTGGGGGAACGTTACAGGTCGGGTTCAGGTAAGTATGCGATTGTGTGGACATGAGGGTTATGGTGGGTTAGTTGAGTTAGGGTTAGGGCATGGGTCAGGTAAGTGTGCGATTGTGTGGACGTGAGGGTTAGGGCGGGGTAGGTGAGTTAGGGTTACGGCATGGGTGAGGTGAGTGCGATAGTGATGGACCTTAGAGTTAGGGTTTGGGTTAAGGTAAGTGGATAGTTAGTGGTGTATGTACAGTTTAGTGTAGGGTTAGATGTAAGATTTTAGGTGTATGTGTGTGAATTGCTGTTTATTTGGTGTGCTTGTGTTGTGTGTATGTGTTTTGGAACAGCAAATTTTTTCCCTAGGAAAAAAATTGCTGTTCTGAATGTTCGATGTTGTCAGCATTTGCTGGATTAGGTTCAATATTAGAACATACGAAGTTCTGACACTTAGATGTTCTAATATAGACCCCATGGGGGGTGCAAGGGAGCTTGCCCACCTGCTTACACTTGGTGGAAAGTGCTATGATTTATGTGGTTTAAACTTAGTATATGTATGATATGTGTTTTCAGTGTTTTGAGTTTCAGTGTTTTGAGCTTTCAGTGTTATGAAGTGAATATATATATAGGTTTACTATCAATATGCTGAACAGCAAAATAATTTCCATTTGACATACCGAAATACGAAAGTCAAATTACAGAACAAGTCACAATGTCGAATCAGCTGAACAAATTCAGCAGTAGCTGAACAAATTCAGCATTCAACACTGTTTCTGAACACATCACGTGATGTCCGTAAAGCAGCTCACAAAAACTAAACTCCTATACCTAACATCACCTCCTGCCAACTATATATTCCAACTCTGAGATCGCACTACAGTGAGGAAAGAGATGAATTTCCCTAACCACACTGTACTGCAATATCTGTGCAGTTCTTCAAATTTAAATTAGAGAATGCACAGTGCATGTACTTTCGAACATTGAGATGTTCAGCCAGATGAAAATTTCTACATCTGTGCTTCAAATTTTCCATCTGCATGCATCTCAACTGGAGATTATAATGTAAACCATATATATATATATATATATATATATATATATATATATATATTTATATATATATATATATAGAGAGAGAGAGAGAGAGAGAGCGCTTTGGGCTCATTCACAGCCATAAAATAATGTTATAGATGTATGTTTTAAAGTCAAAGAATATTGATACAGCCACTGGATGTAGCTGCATGAAATACATTTTAGCTACAATCAACTTACAATACCTAGAAAGTGATTTTTAGTTTTTGTGGCTGAAAATATGTTGTAACTGTTCGGTGTGCATCATTATTAACTCAGTGTCATCTGAACAGATTCTAATAACACAAACAAGTAATTTAATCCGCAGATGGTGAAAGCAGCTGTGGAATATTTCCTTCAGATATCAAAACCCAGCAAATATAGTTATTTCCAGTGTTTTTCACCTTCAAGACATACTTGAGCATAAATATAAGCAATGTTTATCTTAGTATGATGACATTTCATATACTTGAGCTATACCTCAAATTATACAAACTATAATCAAAGTTTATAGGTTCATAGGTTGGTACTAGGCTATCAGCCCTAGGGCCTATACAAGCCTAGCCATAACAATTCCCTGGCTATTTCTTCCCACACTCTTTACTTCCCTGGACCCCTGTCTAGCAGTGCGACTGATGTGATCCCCAGGGTGAATTTCCTTTCTCCCATCCGATCATCAAGGTTCCTTTTGAAGAGGTCCAAAGAGGTGCTCTGCTTGATATGTATGGACAGTCTATTCCAGAGTCTGGGAAGTCTCTGGGTCAGGAACCTATCCCTCCAGCATGTTTTGTTTATTGTGATGACAAGGTTTAGATCACTGGAGCATGTGGCACTGAGGGATTGGGATTTCTTTAAGTGTAGCATGTCCAACAGCTCTGGGTTTGACATGACCTTGTATGTTAAGCAGATATCACCTCAGAGTAGACAATATGCGACAGAGTATAGCTGGAGTTTTTTAAGGTGGTCAGCATAGGGCATCTGCTTTAGGCCTGTGATTCTTTTAATGAGGTATTTCTGCAGCCCTTCCAGTTGTTGCAGATGTCTTGAGAGGTACATACCAAATGGGGCATTGTATTCTATAATGGGTCTAATGAGGGATGTATACAGTGGGACAATGACCTCATTTTTTATGGATGAAAATCCCTTAGTGATGAGGTGTGTCACATAGAAGGATTTCCTGACTGTTGTGGCAATGTGGTTATTGAAGGTGAGACCACTGTCCACCTGTGTCCCTAAGCCTCTTATCACACTTTCGGTGTTTAGTGTACTGCCACCTATGTGGTAATTCACAGGTACATGTTTTTTTCCAAAGGGGATAACTATACATTTCTTGACATTGAGCTTGAGCCCATGGCTCTGGCATCAAGCATCTATTTTATATTTTTGTTTTGATAAACAAAATAGCATCCATTTTAGTCAATTCTCATCTAGAAAAGCTCCAGAAAACTTGCAATATTAATGTTCACAATTGTACTACTATATGGTTGAAAAATTCAGTTTTAATCATTCCCATTTGGAAATGTTGCAAAAAATGTAATATTAATCTTCACAACTGTATTCTTACATAGTAAATAAATAGTAGACATATTAGAAATATAAAGATAGTTTTCAGTTAAAAATAAATATAAATTTGAGGACATTATGCATCCATGTTACTGCAAGATGATAAATAGTTATTCTTTCAAAATGCTAAACATAAAACATATCGTACTCAGCCATAGCAGTACTGTAAAAAGTTGGAACCAAATGAATGATTCTGTAACTCTACAGTGGAACAAAGTGATGATCACAACAATGACAAGGACTAAGCAGCAACGTCAAAACTTATAACCTACCAGTAAGTACCTAGTAATCACATAAGAATAGCATAATGTTATCATTATTGTATACCAGTAGTGGGTAAAAAGTATGATAGTGCAAAACCAGCAAATGACAACAAAATCATAGAAGATAAGACTGAATTCATTGATTTAATTGTATTCACTTGTTGGTCAAACCATTCAAAAGCATAAACAATAGAAAGGTACACTTTCTTGTGTAATACAAGTATACCAAATCAGAAGAGGATGGAGGGCCAATTTACTAAGGCATTCTGGTCTGTATATTGCTGTAAAAGCCATACTATGGTGATCTGCAAAACTGACTGCCATAGAAGTATTCTGTACTGTGGCCAATGCAAATTTAAAGAGATGTGCAAAGTCAGGTTTGTTAACAGAATGCCACCAAAATAAATTAAAAAAAAATGAAAACACAAAAGACATGAACAACTGTAGCTGCAGACTTGCTTATGGTAGTTTTTCCTTGCACACTCTACCAGTCTGTTGATTGTGCATACATTGATACTTTCAGTAATATATTCACAGATTTTGCTTTATTTTGAAGCACACACATGCCATTTATATCATAGTTTTTAAGGTGTGAACAAATTGGTATTGTTTTATAGGCAGTAGAGGTATATTGCAAAGGTTAGGGATTCACTGACTGATAACTTTTTTCATATTTGCTGTTGTATTATCAGACATTTTTCTTCACATATTGAACCACCCATCAGTAAAAGCTGATATACTCAGAAAGAAAGTCTCTACAAATAAATGACATTATGACCCAAAAACTAAGTCATAAATCCCTCTTTGGGAACAGGTATGACACCAAGAAAAGGGACAGCTTTTGAATTCTATCTGAGCATCCCATGTTAGTAAACATGCATCATTCCTCTCAACCAAACCATTCATTATGGGGGAGACAAAGTCCCAACAGATTTTAAATATTGCTCCTACAAACTTAGAAAGTTCCAGAGTGACAGATTTTGCATCATTATATATTTTCTGAAGGATATGAAGCCTAAGACTCAAATGTCTGTCATTATTTAATATTAAGTAATGACTTCAAAAATAATTGTGCATTCAACCAACTGCAACATCATCCACAGTACTACCAAAGCATGTGACAGTTGTTTGCACATGTATTAATTTCAGATGTATTGTACTCCGTGTTCATACAACCATTTCTGAGTTTTGATAGCATATATGCAGCTCTGTTTTATTTGTGTTAGCTGCTCATTCTTGTCTTGTCTGACCATTAATCTGAGACATGCAGTCTGTAAGGCATTCTGTACCATTGTCCTTAAAATGTGTGAGGATATTAAATGGCAGTTATATACAGGTGTCGAAAAATGAAGGAAAGGTTGGATGTTACTCAACAGAAATTGTGAAATGTGTACTGAGAACTATAAAATTCAAACACTGATAAAATTCTTTCTACACTTTGTAAGTATAATTTGGCTGACACAGCCCTGAATCTACACTATAAAAAGGTAATCATTTAGCTAGGGAACCTGAATATTTGTTTATGTTGATAACACAGAAGAAGATTGCTATTACTTTGGATTTATCTGTACAGAAGACTACTGATCTTGATAAAGGTATGCTTGCATTTGTCAGCTATATACTGGATATACTGAAATGTCATTAAGAAAAATTGGAGCATAGCATATTTATTTTACATTTGTTTACCAGGAAAGTTTGACTGAACACAGGTCTTTTTCATCAGAGGCTCGGGGAGAAAAGCTCCAGTTCAATTACAAAATACAGCAGAAAAAAAACAGTACTGAAGAAGTACTATCTATATATATATATATATATATATATATATATATATATATATATATATATATATATATATATATATATATATACAGACACACACACACAGTTTCACTTTACAATTCCGAAATACTGAAATTCAGTATCCCAGGACTGTAAAGCTGAAGATTTGAAAACCCAAAATCCCAAAAGAGAGAAATTAAAATTTGTGACTACCCACATACATACTCCACACACAAACAAGCACACATAGACCTTCCTCTCTACAATATAAACCAACAAAACACACACGGCAAAACAAACACAAACATTAGCCCTACATATAAGCTGGGGGGGCAAGCACCCCTGTACCCCTCATGTGGGTAGCTGTGCCCTCCACACCCCCTACTTAAATATACTAACTCCCAGGTTGCACTAAAAACACAAACACACAAAAACCACCATTACACACTCTACACTCCCCTTTCACAAACACACATAATATATGTACAAATACCACCACTCGCAAAATTTACACACTCACAATCTTACCTACCAACCCCAGCCCACACCTCAAAACTCCAAACACACTTAAACACACTAAAAGCCCTACCCAAAACCCCAAGTAAAACATCACTTAACTGAATTTCCAGCTAAATCCACACTGAGGATTCGACATTTCCCTATTTGTCATTTTCACACTCGGCATTCTGCACTTTCGCACAAGTGCAATTTCGACACCTTGGTCTCGCGCTACAGAAGCTTGAAATTCTGAAGTGAAACCATATATATATATATATATATATATATATATATATATATATGTGTGTGTGTGTGTGTGTGTGTGTGTGTGTGTGTGTGTGTGTGTGTGTGTGTGTGTGTGTGTATACTATATATATATATATATATATATATATATATATATATATATATATATATTTATATATATGTGTATATTACCAGATGCTAACTTTTATTTCTAAGCATTTCATATAAGTTTACTGATGGCATAAGCATGTTTGTTAGGGCAATTTACTTTCTAAAATGTACAGCATTATTAAATGTCATCAGAAGTTCTTATGTTACAACTATTTTTCTCTTAATACTCTATTATTATTTAATTGAAATGTCATGTCCTATACTGTCAATGACTCAGGGATGTTAGCCTTCTAGGATGGGTCATACACACCTCTAGGGAAGTGCTGGCCACAGGTAGCCATGACCGACAGTTGCATATAATTAAATGTTCTGTGGTAAATGTGTACATAGGTTTATAGGTTCATAGGTAGGTACCAGGCTATCAGCCCAAGTGTCTAAGTAAGCCTAACCAACAAGGTTCCCTGGCTTACGCCACCCAAGAAAGTTACTTTTCTGTGCCTCTGTCGAGCAGAGCCACAGAAGTGATCCCCGGGGTGTACTTCCTATTTCCCATCCACTCATCGAGTTTTTCTTAAAGAGTGCTAATGAGGAACTTTGCTTGACATAGATGGGTAGCTTGTTCCAGAGTATAGGAAGTCTCTGGGACAGGAATCTATCCCTCCAGCATGTCCAGTTTATTGTGGTGCCAAGGTTTAGGTCCCTGGAGCGTGTAGCTTGGAGGGAGTGGGATTTCTTTAGGTGTAACATGTCCAACATCTCTGGGTTTAACACAACTTTATATGTTAGGCAGAGATCTCCTTGGAGTAGATGATATGCTACAGAGTAAAGCTGGAGTTTTTTGAGATAGTCAGTGTAGGGCATTTGTTCATAGGTTCATAGGTTCATAGGTTTATACTAGGCTATCTGCCCTAAGACATTTATAAGCCTAGCCCAAAGTTTTGTGGCTTCCCCCCTATTATAAAAAAAAAAATACCCCATTAGTTTTGTTGTTGCCTCTGTCCAGCAGTGACACAGAGATGATTATCTCCCATCCACCGTCAAGATTCTTGAACAGAGCCATCGAGGTGCTCTGCCTCACATGGACTGGGATTTTATTCCACAGCATAGGAGTCTCTGGGTGACAAATCTATCCCTCCAGCATGTCCTATTTATATCCGTGCTAAGGTTTAAGTCGCTTGCTCTAGTGGATCTGGTAGATTTGGATTTTTTGAGGTGGAGCATGTCCATTAATTCCGGGTTGGACATGGCCTTGTCACCTCTGAGCAGGCGGTATGCGACTGAATAGAGCTGGAGTTTCTTCAGTCTGGCAGCATATGAAAGATTTTGGAGTCCCTTTATCCTTTTGGTGAGGAACTTTTGGGGTCTCTCCAATTGCTGCAGGTGTAGGGTGAGATACATCCCCAATGGGGCATTGTACTCGATCAGTGGTCTGATAAGTGAAGAGTACAGGGGAACAATGACCTCACTTGATCTGGATGTGAATCCCTTCATGATCAGGTGGGCAATGTAGAAGGTCTTTCTAACCACTTTAGCAATGTGAGTGTCAAAAGAAAGGCCACTGTCAACCTGGGTCCCCAGGTCCCTGATAACCTCTTCTGTGCTTAATGGATTGCCACCTATATGGTAGCTTTGGGTTACTTTTTTTTTTCCGGAAGTATGACTATACATTTTTTGGCATTTATCTTCAGGCCATGGCTCTGGCACCAGTTATCAGTTTCCGTGAGACCCCTCTGAAGGATATCTGTGTCCGATGTACTTTCCACTATGGCGCCCAGTTTGCAGTCATCTGCAAAATTTGTCAGCCATAGTCCTCCTATGTTTGCCTGTACTTCTGAGAAGTAGATGAACAGGGGCCAAGGACTGAGCCCTGTGGGACCCCACTTGTGACCGCTTGGAGTCTGACATGGCGCCAGCAACTCTAACCCTGTGGGTTCTGTCCTTTAGCCAGTTTGCAACCCATCTTGTGACATATGGGTTTACTTTTAAGCTGGTAAGTTTCTCTATAATACCTGAGTGGGATATTGTGTTTTGCAAGGTCAAGGTAGGCTGTATGGACTGCCTTTCCTCATCAATGGCCTTGGTGACTGTTTCAAGAAGCCAAGTTCAAAGCATGATCCGCCCTTGACAAAGCCAAACTGGGTTGGGTCCAATGTCTGCAAGTCCCCTATGTCTTTGTTTATGAGTTCCATTATGATCCTCTCCATAGTTTTGCAGACCAGGCTTGTTAAGCTTATGGGGGTAATTCAGGGTCTGGTCTGTAGAGGTACCGCTTGGAGTGGGACCACAGTTGCCTTACGCCACACTCCTTGGCGTATCCTGTGGTAAGGCTAAGATTAAACAGCTGCCTTATATGCGGGTTTAGTTCCTCGTTGAGTTAGGTGTAGCACACGGGGGGGGACGGTCCCATTGATGCTGTGTTTTAGCTTTAGAGAGCAGCTAGAGATGTCTGGGGGGCTGCACTCTGCTGATAGTTATCTCTCCTTTTGGGGGGGTGTTGCACTGAACCTGTCTGCCTGTATGTTGGCAATGTCTGTGGGTTCAGTGATCTAACATAGCTGAAGAAGGCCTTATGATTGTCTTTTGAATCTATTGCAATTTTTCTCTCAAATTTGGCCTTGGATGATTTTATGAGTGCTCGTATTTTTACTAATAATGATCAAGGGTGTCTTTTATGGATTTTGCTCTATCATGTAACAGCTTTCTGCTCAAATTGAAAAGTATGTTTATGGCTGGGGAAGAACAGACTGGACGTTTGCCATTGGTGGAAAGAGCCATGGTTTTATTAGGGATTGTCTGATCCATGCAGTCCTGGAGGTGTTCAGAGAAGACATTTGTAAGGGGCTTCCACAGCTTGGGTTGTGGTTTCCACTGGCTCGGGGCCTTGAAGGATACCACACCAGTCTTGAGTAGTGTGAAGTTTGCTTTAGAGAAGTTCTTCACTGTGGTCTTTTTGTTTGGGGTGGGGGCGATGATGTTTCCAGTGAGATAAGTTTGTGATCTGATCTCACCAATGAGACATATACTTCCATTTGTCCCCATGTTTGTGATGATGAGATCTAGCATATTTTTCTCCTCTTTGGAACGGGTGACTACTTGTTCCATGGCATTTGAATTTATGAACTCCAGGAACCTTTGTGCTAGAAAGTTGGGGCTTGAGTAATGTTATAATGGTGTTTGGAGATACATTTATACCCTCCAGTGTCTTCAGGAAGGCTGTGTGGGGTTCCTGAGTTTGAGAGGGTTGCCTGTAGCATGCCAAATTGTATGTAGTTTTGCCTATGGTTAATTGCACCTGGATGGTTTCTGATGCTTAGCGGCGCCCACCAACCTGGAGGTGTGGGTATCCTTGATGAATATGGATACACCCCTTCCTTTTGTGGTATGGTCTGGGTTTTGGGGGCCAGGGTGCTCTCAGGAGCCTTGAACCAGGTTTCAATCACAGCACAGATATTGATGTTCTCCATACTGAGAAGGGTGCATTTTGAGATTTAGACTTCTGGCATTGAGCAACATTACCCTTAGTTTCTTCCCATTTTTGTTTTCTAGGATGGTAGGTTTAGAATTTGAGCCTTGCCTAAAAAAGGCACTATGGAGGTGGCAAGAGCCTTAGCCTATATCCGGAATCCCAGGGGTGACAGGTGTCAAGCCTTATAAGCAGCGCGTTGTCAAGCATGTCATCCCAGGCAGACAGACACTGGATCCCCTTTGAATGACACCAGAAATTAAGCCAGTTGTTAAAGCTGTTTGAGACCAGTAGTCCTCTTTGTGAGGTTCTTCTGTGGCCTTTCCAGCTGTTGCAGATGTCTTGTGAGGTACATTCCAAAAGGGGCGTTGTACTCTATAATGGGTCTAATGAGTGCCGAGTAGAGGGGAACAATGACCTCTTTTTTTCTGGATGAGAACCCTTTTGTGATGAGGTGTGCCACATAGAAGGATTTCCTGACTACTGTGGTGATGTGATTATGAAAGGAGAGACTACTCTCCACCTGGGTCCCAAGGTCTCTTATCACACATTCGGCATTAAGTAGACTGCCGTTTATGTGGTAGTTCATGGGTACAGAGGTTTTACCAAAGGGGATAACAATGCACGTTTTGGCATTGAGCTTGAGGCCATGCCCCTGACACCAGGCATCTGTCTCAGTGAGGCCCTTCTGTAGGATGTCCACATCATTTGGGGACTCGACTATGGCTCCTAGTTTGCAGTCATCTGCAAACTTTGTTAGCCAGAGGCCTTCTGTGTTAGCCTGTACTTCAGAGAAGTAGATACCAAACAGGAGAGGTCCCAGGACTGAACCCTGTGGGACTCCACTTGTCACTGGTTTGAAGTCAGATTTGGAGTTTGCAACTTTTACAGTGTGGGTTCTGTCAGTGAGCCAGTTGGCAACCCATCTTGTGATGTAGGGATTTAGACCTAGTTTAGTGAGTTTAGCTATAATTCCAGAATGGGGTATGGTGTTGAAAGCTTTGGTGAGGTCAATATAGGCTGTATGAACCACCTTACCCTCATCTATGGCTTTGGTGACTGCTTCTAAGAAGTCGATCAGGTTCAGAAGGCATGATCTGGCTTTCACAAACCCAAACTGGGTGGGGTCCAGAGTTTGCAGGTTACCAATGTCTTTGTTTATGAGTTCCATGATGATACGTTCCATGGCCTTGCAGACCAGGCTCATCAGACTAATAGGGCGATAGTTCCCAGAATCAGTGGTTGCTCCCCCTTTGTGGAGTGGAATAACTGTTGCTGTGTACCATTCAGTGGGCACAAAGCCTGACTTGAGACTATGATTGAACATGGTGCTTTGGTGGGGATCCGGTTCTTTCTGAAGTTTGTGTAAAATGCAGCCTGGGATGTTGTCCAGTCCCATGGATGCTGTGTTTTGGTTTTAGAGAGTGCAGATTTTACCTGCATAGATGTGATTACAGGGACTCTGCATTCTTCTTGTATAGATATGGGCCCTTTAGGGGCTGAGAGGGGAGTAAAGTTAACACTGAACCTATTTGCTAGGATGTTGGCAATATCAGTTGGTTCTGTAATTTTCAGTCATTTGTGCTGTAACTCAGAGCAGATTTGCATGTTGCTATTGAGATTCTTGATATAGCTATACAACGCTTTGTGGTTGCCCTTGGAATCAGTGTCAATTTTGTTTTCATAGCTAGCTTTGGAGGATCTTATAAGGGATCTCAACTTCTTACTGAGCCTGACCAAAGAGCTCCTCCACTCATGGGATTTTACTCTCTTTTGCAACAGTTTCTTCCTTCTGTTGTAGAGTTTGTTTATGGCAGGGGACCACAAGATTGGCTTCCTTTTTTGGAGGATAGCATCTTGGTTCTGTTTGGGATAGCACGATCCATGCACTTGTGTAAGTGCTTATAGAGTGCATTTGTGTAGGATTCAGCAGTCGTAACTGTATTTGCCATCTGCATGGGTGTCATGAAGTTTGCCACTTTTGTCTTAAGAAACATAAAGTTGGCTTTGGAGACATTTTTTACCATGGTTTCCTTAATGGTGGGAGGGGTCGGGATGCGGATATCTAGAGTGATTAGCTTATGGTTGGATCTGACCAACGAGGAGTTGACTTCAGCTGTGGAACACTGGTCACTCATGTTGGTAATGAGTAGTTCTAGGATTCTGTTGCCCCTTGTGGGGATATGGATAAGTTGATCCAGGGCATTGGAATTTATGAATTCCAGAAAGCGTTGAGTGAAGGAGTTGGTACATGAGTAGTTTTCCCAGGTAATGGTGGGGTAGTTGAAATCGTCCATTATTAGGGTGTTTGGTTGAACCCTAATATTTTCCAGTATATCAAGAAAAGAGGAGTGGGAATTATGGGGCATGGTGGGGAATCTGTAGCAAGCTACAATTTGGACAGCATTTTTGCCCAGAGTTTGTTGCACTTGGATAACCTCGGATGCATTATGCTACGCAACTAGCCTGGAGGTGTGGATATCCTTAATGATCATGGACACACCTCCGCCTTTGGTGTTCTGGTCCATGTTAGATGGCTGAAAAGTGTGGCATGAGTTATACCCTGGTAATGCAGGGGTGCTCTCTAGAGCCTTGAATCAGGTCTCAGTCACTGCACAGATATCGATGTTATCCATTTTAAGGAGTGCCTCGAATGAGTGCATTTTGAGATTTAGACTTCTAGCATTGAGTAGCATTACCCTCAGTTTTTACATGCCTGTTCCTGTTACGGTGGTGAATTTGTCATTTGAACCTTGCCTAAAAAAGGCACTATAGGGGCAGCAAGAGCCTTAGCCAGTATCCAGATTCCCAGGGGCGACAGGTGCAGGCCATCTATGGCAAAGCATTGTGATCTGTCGACCATGTCATCCCAGGCAGACAGATACTGGATCCCCTTAGAATGCCACCAGAAGCTTAGCCAATTGTTGGAGTCAGTAATTTTGTCCTTGTACTGTGGTATCATTCTGGGTGATGGCAGGATGCATACTGTAGGTTTCATGGACAGTTTATTTTATAGCATTTTTAGCAGTTCACTAAGGGTTTGTTTGGAACATGTATAATTTGCTTGTTTTTTTGGAGGGTGTTGAGCCAAGTTCCATTGCTGTGTCAGAACAAAAAATAGAGGCTCTACTTGTTTTGGATGCAAGCTTGCTTTGTGTTTGCAGTATGCTACAACCACATTATTCCTCTTATATATTTGGATATCTGGACTGTTTTATGTTTCTACAGTTTTCAATACAGAACCTTTTATGTGTTGTATCAACATAGGTGTTTTTTGTGATATGTGCAATAATAACAAACTTGTCTCATGTCTATTCTTAGACTTGTCTAAAGCCTTCAACATGGTATTCCATTCTAAACTCCTTACGCAGTTATCCAGACTTAATCTCTCAGCTTCCCCTGTTGAATGGTTCTTTAGCTATCTCTCAGAGTACAGTCTCTCAAATGGAAGTCCACCTGCTCCCCTTTCTTACTTATCCATACAGGTGTTCCACAGGGCTCCGTCATGGGACCCTTTCTATTCAACAACTTCATTAATAACCTCTGCACCTCTTGCTATCACTTAACTCTTATTCAGTATGCTGATGATTCTGTACGCATCTCCTCTTCTGAAGGTATCTCTCAGATTCATAGCTCACCAAAAAATCAGCTTACTTTAAATCCTAAAAAAAACTAAACTTTTACTGTTTCTCCCTAAATCACTTTCAAATCTCAAACCCACCTTTACCATATCATCCTTAAATAAAAATATCATTAATGCAGAATCCCACACAAAGCTACTTGGAATGATAATCGATGATCAATTAAAATTCAACCTCCATGTCCAATAATCCATTAAAAAAAATCAAAACAAAAAACAAACAAACTGGGTCTCCTTTATAGTAACAGAAAATTCCTAACTAGACTCCTTGGGTCAAGCTTATCTACTTCTAAGCCTTCTCTATGCTGCTCCAATCTTTACAAACCTTCAGTCTTCCTTTATTACTAAACTGGAACAGGCATACAATAAAATTGCAAAATTTGCTGCAGACCTACCACATATCTCTTACCACTGCTTTCCACTAAAGGACCTACAGTGACTTGAATTCCCCCATTAACTTTCACAACTCCACATAACTTACTTCTTACTCAACAAACACTCAGCCTGCCCCTCCATACCCAATATTGTGTCATACTCCACCCCTACACACACACTCTGTAGCACATACCGACTTCTTTGACAAATATACAAACTCAATAAAACTGTTGGTAAAGTATTATACAAATTTTCAGTATCTCATAATTGGAAAAAACTCCCACTGAACATAAGATGCTTTACACACTCCAATAGTTACCAAAAAGAACTAAAACATTCTGTAGCTTAATTGTGGATATGCCCTTGCCATGACCCCACATACAGCCTTACCTCTTCCATGTGCTCCTAATTTCTTGCTCTACTACTTCTGCCTGCAAACACTTTCTTGATGGCAAGGCTTAAATCACTTTACCCTCAACTTCTTATGTAATATGGACGTGTATAAAGTTAATTCTCTTTTGTTGGTTTATGGTATGTAACATAACTATGTTTATAATGCCTTTTTTATTTCTTAAATGTGTAAACTGTTATATCTTGTCAGTGTTCTCTTTTTGTCTCTTTGTTTATTTTTACTTTGCTTATTTTTTATATCTCTGACAAGTTCTGATATCCTTGATAAGTTTAAGCAGGAGTTTGGTAGATGAACATGGGCTTGGACTGGACGTGTCCTCCAAGTTCTTCTTAAAAGTATGAACATATAAAGGTCAACAGTTTAAACCCCCCTGTGTTAATCATCATTGTGATTCTGGTGTACTTACCATTTGCATAACCTTTTCCAGGACCATCACACATAGTGGGCAGACAAGCATCTACACATGGTAAGCCAAACATTTTTTTCAGTACTGATGAAGAGTTAAAATATTTTTTTATTTTCTGATGTGAGTGTCAAGACTGTTGTGTGTATTGCTGTACTGCCTGTAATAGTGGCACCAGTTAGTTTGTTAGAATATTGGACTATAGTAGTGTAGGTTTTAATTGCTTCCCTGTGTGTAGCTTATTATCACAGGTGATCCTGAAAGTGGCGGTATGGACTCCTACCACCTGACGTCAATGTATCAGCAGACTCTGATGATGATGGTGGGGCAAACAGAGGCAGAGTAGGGGAGTGCCTGACACTGAGGTTGACATTCAGCCAATACCTGTAATTCCATCAGACACAACCAGTAGGCCTATTCCAACACATTCCAGTGAGCCCTCAAATATTGGAGAGCTGGAGGGTGATACACTCAATCAGGGTAGTGTGGTTACTGTGGCGTCAGTACCTGTTGACTCTGGCTGTAGTCAAAGTGTAGGTGAGGTGTCACACAGGAGGGTTGTTAGTGGTGCAGTCAGTAGGAGGCCACTGTCCATCCTCCACCTGATGCAGGTGCGTCTTCCCGAGCCAATCAACATATGTTCAGGGATGTCATGGATGCACAGGCATGTTCTGATAGGTCCTCCAGCTTAGGGTTGTAGATGCTGCACAGGCTGACATGCATTACTGCCTCCACTGTGTTGCCAATTTAATGGATCAGATGCATGACATGTTGGAATGGGAAGTGTCTGTGAGGGAATGTCTGCTGGCAGGGGGTTGGCATCCACATGGGCGTAGGTTAGCAACATCATCTGATTTTAGCCAACATGGCCATGCCAGATCACACTTCCACAGTGGGTCTACTCCCACTTCTCCACCACTGGTTGAAGTGTACCTTTACAGATGTGACAGAGGTCCTGCCCATCCTTGTGAGGAGAGGTCATCTGGTAGACATCATTCACATTCAAGTAGTTGCAGTGCATCTGAACATGGGTGTGAACTTGCCAGTGCAACTCTTGGCAGAGCCAGGTCTCTTGGTTGGGAAAGATAACGATGAACTGTCACCTCTACCATCCATGGCTCAAACCTGTCCAACATACCAAGATGTAGAGCTAGCACACAGCTAGGCTATGATCTTGCATACACTCACACACCAAGTTCAACTGGAGGGACCATACAGACAAATGCATAGAACAGTTACAAGGTTTAGCGGTGAGGCTTCAAGCACATTCTGTCACACTGGTCATTTGTTACTTCAGCCAAATAATTGCCTGGTTCTCTTTCTGACTCACATGCACTCTCTTACCTTTTGTGCCAGGCTAGTCTTCCTGATGCCCCCTACCCCATGCCACCCCCATGCCATTTCCTTGTTTTCTGTCATTTGAATTCAGGGATATATAAGCTTTTGTGTCTGATGCTCAGGGTGGACAGCTGCCTTACTGCTTAGTATATTTCTGTTTGTGAGGTTGTTTTGATAATTGTGTTCTTCACATATTTTGGTATTGGAATGTTAGACAGTTGATAGAATCAAAGCTGTTTTTTGCATCAGTTTTTAAGAATGTTTTGAGGGTTATGAAGTCTGAAACTGAAATGTGTCTCAATACTTTCTAACTTCTCTCTTTACAAATTTTCAGTACAAAAGTATGAGGACAGACTGAGGACATTCATTGACCATCAATACTTTTCAAAGGTATGAATACCTGTATAACTTGCAACTAAGTCTGGACTATATGGCACTACTTAACGACTATTTTCGCCCTGAAGAGGATACCTTATCTCAAGAAATCAATGATTTGACTTCCCATATGATGAGCATGTTTATAGGAGAGGCATTTGAGCAGCTATTGGATGACTTATTACTTAATGTCTATCTTTATAAGAGAAGATTAGAGAAAGAGAAGACTAAGAAGCTCCGCAGGAATTTTACGGACTTCCACGATGGTAATATGTTCTCCTGGCCAAGATATACTCAGCCGAATACCACTACAGAAAGTACATCATCGTTAGATCAACATACCACAACTGTGACACCTAGAGCCGTTAATGGAGTAGTTGGTGATGCACGAGGAGCTGTAGACTGTGTTAATGCTCAGAAACTTGTTGTGGGAAAAGGTGATGTCAGCCTTCACCAAAAAATGCCTGCGACTAAACATGTAAGTACAGAAAGCTCACAAGTGGATTTAAAGGCACTGAATGAACCTTTGGATGTATCTGGAACTTTTACAACCATCGAATGGACTGCTTATTCTGACTGTAACTCTATAGGTGGTTATTCACCTAACAGAACTGTAAGTACTGATGCTTTGCCTGCTGTGGCTAAGGATAGTACTGTACTTAAAGCTAACTCAGATCAGGATAAATCTGATGAGTTTTTATGTCAATGTATCTTTAGCCTCTGTAAGTGAAGGAACAGGTATGGGCCTGTCTGTTGCTACTAGTTTACAAGCTGCTAGCAGTTCAGATGTAGTTTCTTTATCTGTTGTTGATGTAAGGGATGATACTGATGTACATCTGTAAAATGATTCTGTAGTAAGTGGCGGTACTGATGTACATCTGTCTAATGATTCTGTAGTAAGTGACGGTACTGATGTACATCTATCTAATGATTCTGTAGTAAGTGACGGTACTGATGTACATCTATCTAATGATTCTGTAGTAAGTGACGGTACTGATGTACATCTATCTAATGATTCTGTAGCAAGCGACAGTACTGATGTACATCTATCTAATGATTCTGTAGTAAGCGATAGTACTGATGTACATCTATCTAATGATTCTGTAGTAAGCGACGGTACTGATGTACATCTATCTAATGATTCTGTAGTAAGCGACGGTACTGATGTACATCTATCTAATGATTCTGTAGTAAGTGACGGTACTGATGTACATCTGTCTAATGATTCTGTAGTAAGTGACGGTACTGATGTACATCTGTCTAATGATTCTGTAGTAAGTGACGGTACTGATGTACATCTGTCTAATGATTCTGTAGTAAGAGACGGTACTGATGTACATCTGTCTAATGATTCTGTAGTAAGTGATGGTACTGATGTATATCTATCTGATAATTCTGTAGTAAGTGACGGTACTGATGTACATCTGTCTAATGATTCTGTAGTAAGTGATGGTGCTGATGTACATCTATCTAATGATTCTGTAGTAAGTGACGGTACTGATGTACATCTATCTAATGATTCTGTAGTAAGTGACAGTTCTGATGTACATCTATCTTATGATTCTGTAGTAAGTGACGGTACATCTATCTAATGATTCTGTAGTAAGTGACGGTACTGATGTACATCTATCTAATGATTCTGTAGTAAGTGACGGTACTGATGAACATCTATCTAATGATTCTGTAGTAAGTGTCAGTACTGATGTACATCTATCTAATGATTCTGTAGTAAGTGACGGTACTGATGTACATCTATCTAATGATTCTGTTGTAAGTGATGATACTGATGTACATCTATCTAATGATTCTGTAGTAAGTGACGGTACTGATGTACATCTGTCTAATGATTCTGTAGTAAGTGACGGTACTGATGTACATCTATCTAATGATTCTGTAGTAAGTGACGGTACTGATGTACATCTGTCTAATGATTCTGTAGTAAGTGACAGTACTGATGTACATCTATCTAATGCTTCTGTAGTAAGTGACGTTACTGATGTACACCTGTCTAATGATTCTGTAGTAAGTGACGGTACTGATACATCTATCTAATGATTCTGTAGTAAGTGACGGTCCTGATGTACATCTGTCTAATGATTCTGTAGTAGGTGACGGTACTGATGTACATCTGTCTAATGATTCTGTAGTAAGTGACGGTACTGATGTACATCTATCTAATGATTATGTAGTGACGGTACTGATGTACATCTATCTAATGATTCTGTAGTAAGTGACGGTACTGATGTACATCTATCTAATGAATCTGAAGTAAGTGACGGTACTGATGTACATCTATCTAATGATTCTGTAGTAAGTGACGGTACTGATGTACATCTATCTAATGATTCTGTAGTAAGTGACGGTACTGATGTACATCTATCTAATGATTCTGTAGTAAGTGACCGTACTGATGTACATCTATCTAATGATTCTGTAGTAAGTGACGGTACATCTATCTAATGATTCTGTAGTAAGTGACGGTACTGATGTACATCTATATAATGACTCTGTAGTAAGTGACGGTACGGATGTACATCTATCTAAGGATTCTGTAGTAAGTGACGGTACTGATGTACATCTATCTAATGATTCTGTAGTAAGTGACGGTACTGATGGACATCTGTCTAATGATTCTTTAGTAAGTGACGGTACTGATGTACATCTATCTAATGATTCTGTAGTAAGTGACGGTACTGATGTACATCTATCTAATGATTCTGTAGTAAGTGACGGTACTGATGTACATCTATCTAATGATTCTGTAGTAAGTGACGGTACTGATGTACATCTATCTAATGATTCTGTAGTAAGTGACGGTACTGATGTACATCTATCTAATGATTCTGTAGTAAGTGATGGTACTGATGTACATCTATCTAATGATTCTGTAGTGAGTGACGGTACTGATGTACATCTATCTAATGATTCTGTAGTAAGTGACGATACTGATGTACATCTATCTAATGATTCTGTAGTAAGTGACAGTTCTGATGTACATCTATCTTATGATTCTGTAGTAAGTGACGGTACATCTATCTAATGATTCTGTAGTAAGTGACGGTACTGATGTACATCTATATAATGACTCTGTAGTAAGTGACGGTACGGATGTACATCTATCTAAGGATTCTGTAGTAAGTGACGGTACTGATGTACATCTATCTAATGATTCTGTAGTAAGTGACGGTACTGATGGACATCTATCTAATGATTCTGCAGTAAGTGACGGTACTGATGTACATCTGTCTAATGATTCTGTAGTAAGTGACGGTACTGATGTACATCTATCTATGATTCTGTAGTAAGTGACGGTACTGATGTACATCTATCTAATGATTCTGTAGTAAGTGACGGTACTGATGTACATCTATCTAATGATTCTGTAGTAAGTGACGGAGGCACAGCAAAGTAATGGGCATAGTTTCTCCAAACTAAAGGGGTGGCGTAAGCCACAAAACTATGGGCTAGGCTTGTAAATGCCCTCGGGCAGATAGCCTAGTATGAACCTATGAACGGTACTGATGTACATCTATCTAATGATTCTGTAGTAAGTGTCGGTACTGATGTACATCTGTCTAATGATTCTGTAGTAAGTGACCGTACTGATGTGCATCTATCTAATGATTCTGTAGTAAGTGACGGTACTGATGTACATCTATATTATGATTCTGTAGTAAGTGACGGTACTGATGTACATCTGTCTAATGATTCTTTAGTAAGTGACGGTACTGATGTGCATCTGTCTAATGATTCTGTAGTAAGTGATCGTACTGATGTACATCTATCTAATGATTCTGTAGTAAGTGACGGTACTGATGTACATCTGTCTAATGATTCTGTAGTAAGTGACGGTACTGATGTACATCTATCTAATGATTCTGTAGTTCTGTAATAAGTGACGGTACTGATGTACATCTATCTAATGATTCTGTAGTAAGTGACGGTACTGATGTACATCTATCTAATGATTCTGTAGTAAGTGACGGTACTGATGTACATCTATCTAATGATTCTGTATTATGTGATTCAGGCTGTGCTCTAGATGTGGTTAATACGAAGAGTTTAGACTCTGTAGTTAGACCTAAAATTCCTAGTATTTTTTTTTTTTTGGACAGGAGCTCTGTCCCTAATAAGAATAATAATTCGAAGTCTGCATTTTTTTGGAAAAAGCACTAGCTATCAGGCAGGACAAACATATAGGGAGGTCAAGGAGTCGCAGAAGGAGAGGCAGGATGCAGTCAGACCCTTCAACATACTCCAAAGCCCCTATGAAATGCAGTCAGATGTGAATAATTTGTTTTTTAACTTGTCATCTAGTGAGCTCACAGTAGAACAGTTAGCTGTGTTGAACAAAGGTCTTTCTTTTATACCTGTTACAAAAATGGACCTTGTGGAGACGATTTTAGATCTTAAAGTGTTTGCCAGGAATATTATGTTGAAGACTATCTTTTCAGGTAGTGATACTGGAGTCTGCAGCAGTTTTAAGAAACCTAGCACATTCACACCAGTTAACTCTCCAGCTATGGAGTCTTTTATTAAGTTATGGGAGGATGACTTAAGAAAGTCCTTTAATGACAAAAATAATAATTTTTTTTTAATCTAACACTTAATAAGCATGAGGCACTGAATCAATTGGTTAGAGCAGAGCACCTAGTTATTAGACCAGCCGACAATGGAGGTGGAGCTGTAGTGTTGGATAAGTCTGTCTATCCGGACAAAATGCATGATATGTTGTATGACAATACAGTGTATGTGTTATTGCAGAAATTTCAAGTTAATGGTTTAATTAACAGGCTGAATTTCTTTTTATATGACTTACTAATGACAGAGCAGATAGACTATTCTCTCTACACTTATTTTTCTGTAGGGCACCCCACTATGCCACAGTTCTATGGATTGCCAAAAGTGCACAAAGACACCAAGGATTCTCCCTATTGCCCCATAGTTTCAGGAAGGGGATGGCTCACTGTGCTAATGTCGATATATGTCGACAAACACCTGAGAGGCGTACTGGATAAAGTTGATACAGTTTTGAGAGATAGTAAACAGTTTCTAGAGCATTTATACAACTGGGCTAGGGGTAGATCTAGTAATGACATCAAAAGAATGTTGTTTGTTACTCTAGATGTAAAATCACTGTTTACTGTGATACCCAGTGAGGATGGGATTGAGCAGGTTAGGCAATTCTTGATTAAAGAAGGTGGCTTCTCTAACTCTAAGGTTAGCATGATCTGTGCCCTGCTAAATCTGATCTTAGAGAATAATTTGTTTCTCTTTGAATCAGAATACTTTCTACAAGTTGTAGGGGTAGCAATGGGAACAGCGTTTGCCAACATGTATGCAAACTTAGTTTTATCCAATTGGGAGCTAGAATGTGTCTTCAACAAAGATCTATATAAAACACATGTCATGTTTTATTAGCGATTTGTGGATGACATCTTTTTTGTCTGGGATGGTACTATGGATGAGGTTCAAGCCTTTGTGGACATGTTAGAGACTTCAACTAATTATTGGTCATTTTCTCTGCACTACTCTGTTGACATCATTGATTTTTTAGATATTAATGTGAGCAAAGATATGTTAGGTAGCATGTCCACTGAAATGTATAGGAAACCATGCAGGATAAATAACATCTTATATCGTTCTAATATGCATCCTCCCCACGTTACTAAGAACGTGGTTAAAAATCAGGTTCTTAGGTGCATGATATTGCATACTAGTGCTGACTCTTTAGAGCAAGCTTTAACAGTGCTAAAGGCAGATCTATTGAAGAGGAGCTATAAGGGCAGTGAGATAGATAAGGAAAATAGAGAACTGAATACATCGGCTGGTGTTAAAGTCAAACCTTACTTCTCTGACAGCTCCTCAAGTATAGTGAGGGACACAGAGGCTAACAGCATCAAGGGTGTAAATAGGGTCTGCTTGACCTATTCAGCTGAGGTTAATAAAGTGTGTGAAGTCATAAAGAAAAATTGGTTCATCCTGATGACTGATCCCTCTATCAGTGAATATACAGAACCAGTTCCTAAGTTTTGCTTTAAAAATACTAAGAACTTAAAACAGCGACTCTGTTATAAACACACTGAGCCATACAAGCACCTCACCTCCCAGCATAAGGGCACTCATAGGTTCATAGGTTAGTACTAAGCTAACTGCCCTTGCAAGCCATTTTAAACCTAGCCAATTATCCCTTGTGAGACTCAAACCCTGCACCTTGTGTTTGTAAGGCAAACACCTTAACCATTAGGCCACCTTCCCAACCCAATGCATGCCGGTCTTGCAAGGCATGCATTTATATATGGTCTACACACTTGATTATGCATTCATTAAATATGGAACCTATGCATCTGTCCTTTTATGCAGACTGTTGTATGAAAAATTTAGTCTATATGGCTAAGTGTAATGTATGTGATTCATAATATATAGGGAAGACAAATTGTATGTTTAAGGACATGATTCTGCAGCATCAGAGTGATATACAAAAGAATAAACAACAAATGTATTAGCGAAACATGTATCTGAAGCTGGTATGAGTCACAGCTTTAAGTTCTTGGTACTACAGAAATTAAATGAAAGTTTAAGGGAAGGGGATATGAGTCATGAGACTGAACTTGCTGAGTTAAAATGGATTGTCAACTTTAAAGCATATGTGCCCCCTGGTTTGAATAGTGCTGTTGCTTAAAAGCCTCTACTAAAGAAGAGAGGCTTAGTTCACTGATAAGTGTTAACACCCAATAATTTTAATTGTTTTTAATTAACTGGAAGCTTTTTGTATTTAAAGGCCTGTTTTCTCATACTGTTTGTTAAGGTCTGAAGAATCGAGCAATCGTGAAAGCGCTTACCTGTTTTTAGTTGTTTTTATCTGTTTTTTGGAATTAAAGTGTTCTTGCTCTCAGCACTGGGCATATTTTCGTTTGCTGAGAGGTATGAATGTGTGAATCTTTGATGCCTGAGGTCTATTAAATGATAAAGGACATGTATTCACATAAGTCTCTGCTGTCACATTTGAAAGTCATTGCTGTGCACATAAACAAAATTGTACTTAACTTACATTAACAAGTAAAAACATGCAAGGGTATACCATTAATTTGTATTATTACACAATTTTGAATTAAAACTCCAGGTTCAACACTTACGTACCTTGTAAATCCAGCAGTCGTTACAGTTTTAGTTCAGGACTGAGTCTGTCTGATGCCAGCAGTACACAACCATTATATAGGTAGGTAAAGGTTGTGAGTGTTGCCTGGCATCAATGTTACTATATATATATGCATAGGATGAAGGTTTTAGCCCCTTAGCTGATGAGTGAGTGGGCTACGCGTTGTTTCTTAGCCAATATGAGGGCATATGGAGCATGCCTTTGTCTGCCTACACCTGCAGCAGCTGCTGGTTCCCCCTTTGTGTCCTCACCTGCATGTGGTTGTGGTGACCTTGCCATTGGTGGTGGGATGTGTGGGCATGAGAACCGTGACTTCAGCAGCCTAAACACATGCTGTATATTTCTAGTCAGAGTGTGTGCCTCATTATGACATTCTTCTGCAGGTGTGTTTGCATTTTTTGATGGGTGTCATCAACCAGGGTTCCAGTGCATAACCTGCATCCTCCAGTAAATGACCCTGTAACATATCACCCCTACTGAACATCTGATAGAGTTGGCAGGTATGTCAGATATGAGAGTTGTGGTAACTTCCTGAGTTGCCAGCACACATATTCAAGATGATTCCCTTAACATTACCCATGACTTGACAGTTGATGGAGTGGAAGCCTTTCCTTTTTTATGTAGACCCTGCTCTGTTCCCCAGGTGGTGCCTTGAGTTCTACATATGTACAATCTGTTGCACCCAGTACTTCACGGTAGTGTGATACAGGGTAAAACTCTTGCATATTTGTAGCCCTGCCCTGAGGAGTACAGGAAAATATATGTGCACTGGCATGTTTGAGCATAGCATTCAGAAATTGATTGAGTATCCTGGATGCTGATGCCTGTGAAACCCTCAGCATGTCCCCTGTTGGTTTTTGAAAAATTCCTGTAGCTAAAATTCTAAGTGCTACACATAATTTATCTCCGCTAGTATTTGTTCCCCTCAGTTTGCCCTGGGTCTGTGTTCCATAACAAATTGAGATGGATTTTTAATCTGAAGGACTGACAGGATTTTACTGAGAAATGATCACTTTAATGAGTTTGGGAAAGTTGCAATATGGAGACACCTGAGGTTCCTGACCCAGAGACTCCCCAGACTCTGGAATAGACTGCCCATACATGTCACACAGAGTGCCTCTTTGGCCCTCTTCAAAAGGAACCTTGACGATTGGATGGGAGAAAGGGAATTCACCCTGGGGATTACATCAGTCACCCTGCTAGACAGGGGTCCAGGGAAGTAAATAGCGTGGGAAGAAATAGCCAGTGAATTGTTATGGCTAGGCTTATATAGGCCCTAGGGTTGATAGCCTAGTACCAACCTATGAACCTATGAACCTGTGTTGCATATTGGTAAGGTTTAGGTCAAGTGCAAAGTTATTGCCTGTTTTTGCATCCATCCTAATAGTTGAGGCTTGTTAACTGGGTAGACTGTGTAACATTTTCTTAAAGAGCATTGCATCCTTTCCAATGTCACTGGTACTGATGTCACATAGGATTACAGTATTACTGTTGACACCTTTGGGCAACACAGTTTGTAAGATATTATGGATCACCGACACTGCAGAAGTGTGGGTGGGAGGGTGGGGGAGGTGATACAGACTGATGGTATCCATGGGTGTGTGTGTGTCCACCAAATATGATATGATGTGTAAAAGAACCCACTTGGGTATTTATCAACATTTGTGAAGAATTGTCACCTCAGATATACATGTATGCTTTTAAGAAATACCTCCTCCATTTCTCAGAACAGGTCTTTTCCCACTGAATACTGAAAATAGTCATGTGATATAAAAGTTGAAGGACAAGTGTCATCCTTCAGCCAGGTTAATGGAAGGACTGAAGGTATTGAGTGTTCCTCTGAGATGGGGCTGGCGTAGTTCAGATGTCACCTGAATATCTTAGTTTTAAGAACAGGTAATAGAAGTTGGAGGGTATGACCTTAGTTTTTATGAGAAAGTTTGTAGAGTTTTGTAGTACATAAGTTTGAGTAAGGAACTGCCTGTGGGTTACATGCCTTAATTTGTTGTTATATTTAAGGAATAATAATTTTATGCATATATGGGAATAGTGGTTGTAGTTAAGGTTCAGACTTCAGGGAAGGGATAATAAGTGTTACAGTATTTGTGATGAGTGCACAGTCAGTTAGCATAACTGTAATAGTTGTAATAAACACCATTTTACATAAATATGGAAATAAGCCTGAACACATAGTGGAGCAGTAGTAGTTGTCTGAGAAGGTATCTTGTAGTTGGAGGGTAGGTGAGAGAAAAAGTAAGTGGGGTGTACAAGATGGTGGAGAGGACAGTCACAGCAGTCTGTGTCTACACATACTGTGTAAGGAGTAAAAAGTGGTTGAAATTTTTACATTGCAGTCTGGAAAATTACCACATAAACCTGTGAATTCATTAATATACCTAGCATGTGATGATCTACACATTGTGGTATTGACCTGCAATTGTCATAGGCAGTGTCACTTTCACAAGTACACACAATCACACACACACACACACACACACACACACACACACACACACACACACACACACACACACACACACTCTCTCCCAGGGATCACTTCTGTGGCTCTGCTCGACAGGGGCACAGGAAAATAATTTGCTTGGGTGGCAAAAGCCAGGGTACCTTCTTGGCTAGGCTTATATAGGTCCTAGGGCTAATAGCCTAGTACCTACCTATGAACACACACACACAAACACAAACATGCACGCACGCACACACACACACACACACACACACACACACACACACACACACACATGCGCGCACGTACACACACGCGTGCACATGCACACACATATGCACGCACACACATTCACACACACATGCACACACACATTCATGCACGCACACACACATGCACGCACACACACGCATGCACATACGCATGCATGCACACATGCAGGCACATATGCATGCACACTCACACACACATGCACGCACACATACACACACACACACACACACACACACACACACACACACACACACATATACACACATACACACAAATACCCACACGCACACACACACGCACACAGACGCATACACACGCACAGATACGGACACACACAAACACACACACAGACACACGCGCGCACACACACGCATACACATGCACAGATACGCACACACACAAACACACATACAGATAACACACACACAGACACACGCGCACATGCACTCATGCACACATGCACACATACGCACACACGTGCGTGTACATACACACACACACACACACACACACACACACACACACACACACACACACACACGCATGAACACAGAGTCCCTGTACCTGCCACAGTCCTATCAGTCCTCCTGTTGTTCAACCCATGCCAATAAATATTTTAAGAACTAACCCAATTATTTTCCCAATTTTGGGTCATAAACCACATTTTGTCTACAAAACATCCAAAAAGTTGAAAGAGATTATAGAAAATGATACACAGACCCATTAAACAATCATAAAATTAAAGTTAAAGGAACCAGGAAATGTGGTCATTGCATCTATTGCTCATACATTTTTGAGGGGGAAAATATTAGGTTATGACAAGACCATGGTACTTTACTTAAATTACAAGAAGGTCATTGTTTGACCACAGCTGTTCTGTACATAGCAAAATGATCCAGCTGTCCAAGTTTTTATATTGGTTAAATGGAAAGGAAGTTAAAAACAAGAATATATGAACATATTTATCGTATTTCCACAAAGTGTGTTAACAGTGCCCCTTTCAAGCACAGTGAGAGATGCATGGGATTTGGTCAACTTAGGTTTGGTATAATAGAAAAAAAACAATAAATGTCCCGAGGAGATGACTGGGCGATGAGACTGGAATATTGGGAACTCTTTGGCAACTTAAATTGAAAACCACAGTTCTACCTGCACTTAAAGAAAATGTTTTGATTGAAATTAAGACTGGGAAATTTATATAATTAGGGTACAGACTATTATATTTTAGAGGTATTTTTTGTGTTATGTTTTGTATTTTTCCATCATTTTATACATTGTGTTATATCAGTGTTCATTTTGGCAGTTAGGGTACATATATAATACAAATACACACATATAATGTTGCTTTAAATGATTTTGTCCCAAATTATTTTGTTAATGTGATTGGTTAGAATATGTATTTAAATATGGCTTTGGTCATATTACATTGTTCTGATGAAGTTTTGTATTTTGCAAAACAAAAGTGCTTAACCATTAAAATATTTTGGTGTTACTGGTGGCTTCTGTCTGTTTGGTTCAGACAACATGCTCCAGACTTTGTTTCTAGTGTTTAGTGAGTATGTTTGCTCCTTTTTCTTTGGTTATCAGTTATTTTCTGGGTTAGCCAGATCAATGATGGAATGTAACCAATCGACAATGAAGGCTTCATATTCAACCTCATTGGATGACCTTGTGGTTGAATTTAGTGCCATTAAGGGAAAGCTGATGAAACTCATTAGGTACTCACCTGACAGTCTGTTGGTTTTACTAGTACTAAACAGTCCCAACAGTTTTGTAGTAATTGGAGCAACAATACTGTGGGCAATGTATTCAGTGCTGGGAAATCTAGTTCAGTTGAAGGTGATGGAGAAACGACTTTACAACAACAAAAATGACATGCACCACCAGTGACATGTAGCAACATCAATGCTTTTGATATGTTGTGGTTTTGTGACCTCTTGGTTAGACAAAATTTGAACAGTATGGAGGAATTAAGACCTACTCATAAGCCCACACGTTCTTTAATTGAACTTTGTTCTATTCAGTGGGTTCTGAGTAGAGATCTTATATTCAATATATCAGTATGGTTAGCCAAAACATTTTCCTTCTTGGAAAGTCAGAATGTTGGAACACAGGGCTGAACACCCTAGTTTAACAGACTTAAAGTGTTTATTTAAGAAAAAAAATGCTAAACTAAGAGGTTTGCAATTAAATAACAGGTATTTATTAGAAGGTACCAAACACAACATTGTCCCTCAGGGAATACAGATAAGCAATTTCCTGAATGGTAAGGACAGTAAAAGTAAATTTTAAGACAGGTTTATTGAACTTTTTAACAAACATGGTTAAGCTTATGGATCTTATTATTGTGTGGAATAATAGTAATATTACAGAACATATGAATGAAACTGATGTCAAATAAAAACCTGTGAGTATTTATTATTTGATCATTAGAAACTAAATACTATGAGATTTTTCAAAACTAGACAAACAATGTGAGATCAATAGCGATAGGAAGGTTAAAGAAATTAATAAGGACCTTTTACAATATAGGCATAAAAAGGCATATTTTATTAAGCCTTATAAAAAATCCTGTAACAATTAAAATTTCAATTACGATGCATATTTCATAGGGCATAATGTTAATGCAAAGACCATTGATGGAATCAATGACTTTGATGGGGGTAGTTTAAATGAAACTTTAGAAATCCCCTCACTCAGATGCTCACAAAGGATAGCAAAACAGAGGGGTGGGAAAGCAATGACCCTTTACTTTTGGGTTCTTTCCAGTTGCTGCAGGTGTCTGGTAAGGTACATCCTAAAAGGGGCATTGTACTCAATTATGGGCCTGATGAGGGATGAGTAAAGAGGCACGATGACCTCCCCTGATCTAGATGTGAATCCCTTCATGATTAGGTGGGCTATATAAAATGTTTTTCTAACCACTTTGGCCACGTGGATGTCAATTGAGAGATTGCTATCAACTTGGGTCCCCAGGTCCCTAATTACTTCTTCTGTACTTAATGGATTACCAGCTATGTGGTAATTTGTGGGCACTTTGTTTTTGCCAAAGGGGAAGACTATACACTTTTTGGCGTTTAGCTTGAGGCCATGGCTTTGGCACCAGTTGTCTGTTTCTATGAGGCCCTTTTGGAGGATGCTTGTGTCGGCTGGAGTGTCTATTATGGCACCCAGTTTGCAGTCATCTGCGAACTTGGTCAGCCACAGTCCTTCCATGTTGGCCTGTACCTCCGAGAAATATATACCGAACAAGAGAGGTCCCAGGACTGAGCCTTGTGGGATGCCACTTGTAACTGGTTTGGAGTCTGACATGGCTCTAGCAATTCTAACCATGTGGGTTCTGTCCTTGAGCCAGTTTGCAACCCATCTAGGGACATAGGGGTTTATATTTAAGCTGATGAGCTTATCTATAATGCCCGAGTGGGGTATTGTATCGAAGCCTTTTTTGAGGTCCAGGTAGGCTGTATGGGCCACCTTCCCCTCGTCAATGGCCTTGGTGACTGTTTCAAAGAAATTGACCAGGTTTAAGAGGCAGGATCTGCCCTTAACAAAGCCGAACTGGGTAGGATCCCGTGTCTGTATGTCCCCAATATCTTTATTTATGAGGTTCATGATGATCCTTTACATAGCCTTGCAGACCAAGGTAGTCAGGCTTATGGGGTGATAGTTTCCAGGATCCGTTGAGGCACCACCTTTGTGGAGAGGGATCACTTTTGCTGTGCGCCACTCTTTGGGTGCATATCCTGTAGTAAGGCTGAGATTGAACAGTAGTTTTAGGTTTGGGTTTAGCTCTTCTTGGAGTTCATGTAGGACACAGCCCGAGACACCGTCTGGTCCCATTGATGCTGTGTTTTTTGCTTTGGAGAGGGAGGCTCTTACCTGAGCATCTGAGATGTCAGGGGGGCAGCACTTTGCTGGGATAGATATTTGCCCTTTTGGTGGGGAGGGGGGGGTAAGTTTGTGCTGAACCTGTCAGCTAGGATGTTGGCAATGTCTGTGGGTTTGGTGTATTTTTTGTCATTTTGGACTAATTCTGTGCATATCTGGGAATTCCCGCCCATTTTCCTAACATAACTAAAGAAAGCCTTGTGATTATCATTAGTGTCCTGTGCAATTTTTCTCTCGAAGCTGGCCTTAGACGATTTTATGAGTGCCCGTAGTTTTTTGCTAATACTGATCAGAGATGCCTTCCCTGCATGTGAGGGCTTTGCCTCCAATACCATTATATTACTGGAAAAGGTCACTTAGATTCTACCACAGATTGCTGTGAGGGAAAGGTAATTTTTTTTATATTGCTTTCTTATAATTTATGCTGCATTATTGCTTTTTTTACTTTCATGTAGTTGGCTGCCCCTTATGTTAATTTGACCACATAATTCATTCCCCCTCTCCTTTCATTAACCATTATATTAAGCACAGCATTATCATTTTGTGAAGTCACCCCTCCTTCAGCTATTTAAATGTATTGGCCCTCTAATTATATTCTATAAAGCCAGAATATGAAGTGCACACCACATCCAATCTCCCTTGCTCTTTTGAAATTACTGTCTCTTCCTTTAATATGCTAAAGTTTGAGACCCCCCCCCCCATATCTAACGTCACACTTCAACTCTAAGGATATTAACCCAGAGCCCACATTCTGCCTCTTGGTAGTCATCTTGGGATCAGGGATCTCTATGTCTGTTTTGCTCCTGGTGAGAGAAGGAACATATCAATATTATTTGCTGGAGACTGCTGATCTGCAGAAAGCCTAATAACGGCGTCATATTTGTTAGCTTGAAACTTGTGCTAATGTTTTGCTCTTGGTGAGAGAAGGACCAGATGGCATTGATTAGTGTCTGTATTTGAGTTGGCAGTGAGTGTTCCTTTGGGTCTTCCTGATTGGTCTGGTTGCTATTCAAGGCATATTCCAAGAAAAGACTGTAACAAGCCTACAGACTCCCTGCAGTATCTGGGACAAGACTACTGATCACCAAAAAGCCCGTTGCTTGCTCCTCATCGTGGGATTAGGCCTAGTATTTTGGTTCGGGTGAGAGAAGAAGCAAAGGGGTATTGTATCCCAGTAAGGTGAAGTTGTGGTGAGACTAACAACAGTAGAGGACAGGCAGGGGGCAAATAGGTGAATCCCCACCATTAATTATTCTTGACAATTAATTCTTTCTTTCTTTTCAGTAAATACTGCATGATTAATGCTTAACTTAAACACTTCATCTATTAATCATCAGGGCCTAATTCAGTACTTCCCCTTAAGTGTTTGGCAGTGCCCTGTATAGACACACAGACTCCATGAGATTATTTTTTTCTTGTAAAAGCACTCTTGGAATTTAACCAATGTCTAGTAGCACACAGAACATCTAGTTTGCACAGTGACAAACACTGGCCCCTGAGTTGCAAACTAGATATTCCTGACATTATTATATATTCGCATTGCGATGTTTAATCAATAAAAAGGACCCATTGTCATGGCTATGGACTTTCAACTATCTCTGTTACCAGCATGGTGTTTATGGACTTCCTAAGGCAATATTGAAAACTACCTCAGGTTTACTGACAATCAGCTAATTCTGAAACAATCTGATAAGGTATGTAATGTATTTATACAATATCACTGCAAGCAAAGCTTTCAAATGTCAATCAGGTTGTCAGCATACCTCTCAACTGTACAGATTTTTGCAAAAGGTCCAGATTGTCGCCTCATATTTTGCTCTGTTTCTCATAAAAACTGTGTGTTTTTGACAAATCACTGGGATGATCTAAAGATTAAAGTCACTAAATAATGATATGCACTTGAGTTTGAAACTTCATATGCTTCAGGAAATGCATGCTAACACAACTCCTGTTATTCTTACAAACTTCTAAGTTTATAAGAACAATATTTAAAATGTGTGTCAATTTTTGGGCCTTTGCCCCCCCCCCCAAATCAGGTCAGGCTTTGTCCCGATTTCTTGCACTAAGAGGTTGAGAGGTATGGTTCTCAGTAATACATATGCTGCATCTATCACACACAGCACAAAGCAGACACATGCTGAGAAACTTAAATGTAACCTTCCTAACTAAGCCGCAAAGACCTTCTAGATGAAGCACACAACAAATTACCTCAGCAGCCCCAAATGCACTCTTTCAAAGCATCATCCACATATACACATTCTGATTCATCTCATGGAGCCCATGCTTGCTAGCCTATAAAGCAAGCCATGACACAACCCACTAGTCTGGTCATTGGAGATTCCATTGTGAAACACACACGTCTCTTTTACCAGGATGATTAAGGAAAAAGTCATGGTCAGTTGCTTATTAGGGAGCAGTATCTGCCACATTATGCACACACTCAGGTCACTGAACCACTAGTAGCTGTATGACTGTCCATGTGGTTGTAAATAACCTCAAGCATACCATACTATATGAAGAGTGGCATCATAGAGCTCTTGGAATATGTTTCCCAGGTTGGTATGAAGCTAGCAGTGAGCAGTATTCCAACTTCTCCAAGAATGCTGTCACAATATGAGCAGAAGATGATTGACTTTAACAATTGCTTAGTTTCTGGTGTCATTCCAAGGGGGGGGGGGTCAATATTTGCCAGCATGGAAGGAGATGGTTAACAGATCACACTGTTTTGACAGGGATGGTCTCCACCTCTCCTCTCTAAGCTTTTGAATATTACGTAAAACACTGTTCACCCTCATGGTGTCTTTTTAGGCAATACCCAACTGAAAATACATCAAATATAGCAAATAAAATCTGCAGCTAAATCTATATTTACTTGTCCTAATACTTTATCTAGCTCATTTAAAGAAATATTCTTTCCCAACTCTTTATTTCATTTTCTGTTATTATAATAGCCATATTTATCACTTCTCATGAAATAAGTTTCCCTTTCAATACAATTAATAGCGTAAAAATCCACACAAATGTTAAGCGCTTTCGTCTTGAAATTACATAAACATCATCAGAATGATTTGTGTTGGGTTACATGTATTTAAATACCTAGTTTACGTAACAAGACACACCCACTCAATTAACCAGAAAAAGACTAAAACATTTAAACTAGAAAAAACTGTGTATTGTTTTCTAAACATATAAATATTGTTTTTAGTAAAATAAAAAGGTGTTGTTCTTAAAATAAAATGAAAAATAGTGTATTAAATTATCATGTAAACAATGTAAGCCCTTCTCTTTAATTCACTTGTAATGGATATATTGCCATTTAACATATAATGTTATAATAAATTGTTCTTCCCATTTTAAATCTACAATGGTTAATCTTCCCATTTTTGCTAAGGTTACATCTAATATCTTTATTATATTTCTACAGAATACGGCTATTCCAGAACATCTCTCATTTCCCAAATTCCAGACTACCTTTATTCCCCATAGCTTTTCTGTTTGTAGCATCTTTTTATTTGTTAAAAATCTGTGTCTTCTCATACAGTTGTCAATATCACATGTATTACAACACTCCAAAATGCCTCTTCTGCTTAATATATTCAAAGCCTTTAACTTTATCAGTTCCTTTTCACCCATTTGCTTTCTTTCTTTTTTTTTCTTTTGTGCTTATCTTGTTAAACGTATTTCTGTCTTTTACACCTTTACCAGTAGAATTATTTTTTTTTTCCTTTTTACTGCCTCCTGATTTATATTTTCATCACTTATTTCAGAACCTACTTGTATGCCCTCTTATTTTTTCTCATCTATTTTTTCTTCTTTTTCTACTAATTTTAAAATTTCTTCTTTTTTTCTTTTTTTTTCTTGCTCTTATTTTCATTTTTGCAATCCATCCATAAATGTCCAACGTTGATAAATTTATAGCATTTCAAATCACCGTTTTTGCATCATGTCCCAATTCCAACAAAAATAAAATTTCTTTTGCCACAATTTTTTATCAGATGTCCTTCATTTCCACAAAAAAAACATTTATTGGCTTATCCCCACTATTCTTCTCTTACTAGTCTCATATGCAAAGCCATGGAGGGAATTACCAAAGAAATTATAACTAATGGTATAGCAAACATCCAGACACTGAACCTAAACTAATATGGTTTTGTAAATGACAGGTCATGCCTACTCACCCTGTTAGGCTTCTTTGAAAAGGTCCAAATAGAAAAAAGAGAATGGCAGGTACACCACAACAACCAAAGCAAACCTCTGAATGTATGAAAAATCAAAATCTTTATTGCACAAGTAAGCGCTTTTGTGTCTCCAAGGACGCTTCTTTAGACTTAAAAATACTAAAGCCCTCTAATTCCATTTAAATACTGAATCACTTCCAAAAGAACCAATAAAAAACAGAAAAAATACACTATTAGAACAATTAAAGTCACATTTTTACATAGAGAAGTTTATTATATGTTGTATATTAGAGCAATATTATATATATTATATATGTTATATATGACGACTGTGACTTTAATTAATTTAATTGTGACTTACTTGTGCAATAAAGAGCTTGATTTTTCATACATTCAGAGGTTTGCTTTGATTGTTGTGGAGTACCTGCCATTCTTTTTTTCTATTTGGACTGTCTTTATGCTTGCAGGTACTTTACCCTGGTGGTGTTTCTTCTTTTTTGTGGTCTTTGAAAAGGTCACCAAAGCAGTGGGTGAGAGCAAAATAATTCACACTGCCTAACTTCACTTGGCCGAGGCATTTGATACAATATCCCCATTTGAGCATTGTTGACAACTCAAGAGATTAGGTATAAATCCTTTCTGTCACCTAGTAGATTGCCAGCCTGCTCACAGATGGGACACAGGAAGTTAGAATTTGGGGAGTCCACTTCCACAAAGAGGCCATTCACCAGTGAAGTCCATCAGGGACTGGACCTGGGACCACTCCATTTAGCAACTATTTCTCTGAAGTCAAAGCCAGAATCAAGGGACTCTAAAGACCAAATTGGCAGATGATTATAAATTAGGAGCAGTCATAGAATCTCCTACTGACAGTAATTTTCTCAAAGAAGGGATTATGCTGATAAATGACTAGTATCAAAACCATATGGACTTAAACTAAATGCTAAGAAATGCATAATAGTTTCCTTGGGGAAGTCAGCCACCCCTGCTAACTACAATATCAACAACACACCCCTAACAGTCTACCCAGTAGTCAAGAATTTTGGGACACACATGGACTGCACTCAGGACTTTGACCATCATGTGTCTGTGGCAATGATGAAACTCTTCCATGCTGCACAACTTAAAAACAAAGGTATGGTATCCAGGTCGAAGAAGATCATTGTTCCATTGTGTTCTGCATTCATCAGATCTATCACTAAGTACAATTCTGTCTTTGATATGCACCTAACCACACCCAACAACTGGAATATCCACAGAGGTTTCTCACTAAAAGAATGTAGGGTATAAATAGCTTCTCTTCTGCAGATCAGCTTAAATTCCTCTCTTTGTGTTCTGTCTCCTACAGCATGATTACTCTGTCAAAAGACTTAAACCGTACCTGTGATATAAATAGGACCCGCTGGAGTAAGAGGGGTATATCCGAAAGACTACCCTTCTCTGAAACAGTCCCCCATCCTTGTGAAGTAGAGTTTCTCCTTAACCCAATTCAAGTGTAACTTGGAAAATTGGGTGGGATGGAAATTCATCCCTGGTTTGGCACCTATATCTCTAATGGACACAAGCGACCTGTAAATGGATCATCTCTTGGGTCCACTGCTTATAAATGTTTCATCCCCCAAACCCTTCCTTACATTTACCAAAAGTACCAGAATGTGTCTGAGATTTGGGATGCATAGCTCAGCTTAAAAACGCCACAGTGGTCATTAGCCTAGTACACACCTACAAAACAATGAACCTATGAACTTATAAAAGTATATCTGGCTAGAAAGACGGTTGAAAATTCAAATCCATGGTTTCAGGTCATTACTAATATGGACTGAAGGAGGAGTAGTGCCTACGAGGTTTAGAAGTTGATTAATGTAGTTGCTTTCTGTGTGTCAGTGGAGATAGTGCTGGTCTGGACACACACATAAAACTAGAAATAAATGTTCCTTTGCTCTTTCTCTCAGCCATAACAATCCAGTTTCTGAGAAGTAGTATTAGCCTAGATGCTTCTAGGTGGAGTCCACTTACTATATACTATACACACACACACACACACACACACACACACATGCACATATATATATATATATATATATATATATATATATATATATATAGATATATATATACATATATATATATATATATATATATATATATATATATATATATATATATATATATATGGGTCCACTTTGTAAATTTGAAATACTGAAATCTCGAATTTCAGTATTTCGAACTTACAAAGCTGCAGACTCACATTTCCGAAACCGACAGAAACGCGAAATTCAACATACTGAAGCACGGATATTTTGAATTTCTGCTTCCGTTGGTACAGTATGTGGATGTTTAGTTTTATTTTTGGTATGTTTGTGTGTGTAAGTATGTTGGTTAGGGGTTTAATGTGTGTGTGTGTTGTGACTGTTATGTGTGTGTTTGAGGGACTGTAAGATGTGTGTGTGTGAGTTTCGGTTGTGTTTCTGTTTGTGCGATCTCGGAATTAGACTATATAAGTAGGGGGGTGGGGGTGCAGGAGGGCTTGCCCCCATGCTTATATGTAGTTTAGATGAGTTTGTTTGATTGTGGGGAGAAGGGTTGTGTGTATGTTTATGTATGTACTATATGTGTAGCGTAATTACGGGATTTTGAATTTCGCGGTTGTGTGTTTTTGAATTTGTGAGTTGTGGTTGGGTTTTCAGCTTTGTGGTTTTGAAATACTGAATTTCGAGATTTCAGTATTTTGAAATTGCAAAGTGGATTTGTGTGTGTGTGTGTGTGTGTGTGTGTGTGTGTGTGTGTGTGTGTGTGTGTGTGTGTGTGTGTATATATATATATATATATATATATATATATATATATATATATATATATATATATATATATATATGTATACACTTTTTTTTTTGGTACTACCCTTGATAGGACTTGCAGGAGCTAGAAAGCCAAATGCACAAAGGCCCTAAAGAGTTTCTGATGAAAATTGTAAAAAGATTAACCTGTTAAATCCTATATACACTATCCAAACAAGCACCAGCAGGAATCAATGCCCCTCTGCTCTTTCCCTCACCAAGAGCAAAACATCAGCATTAATCTCAAGCTGTCTCCTATTTTCAGGTTTTGCAGTGTTTGATAATCTCTAGGAATGCTAGGAAATAATAACCCTCTGCTAATTCTCACGCCAGGAGCAACATAGAAGCTCTAATTCCAAGATGATTCCTGATTAGCAGTTCGTAGGCTCTTCGGTAATTGGTAGTCTAGTCCCAAATGTTAGACATCTTAAAACTTAGTTAAAAAAGGTATTAATAATCAGAATATTGCACAGTGCATTAAGTGAGTGGGATGGTATAAAGCAGATATTAACTCAAGTTTTAAGAGTATAAAAGGAGGGCCTGCCAGTCTGATCTTTCCGAGCCCAGTAGAATGATCAAGGGAGAAGAGGTAGGGAGGAACTTCCGATGTCAAATTTACAGTAGGGGTGGGCAGCTCAAAAGCTTCACAGCACTTGCACCTAAGTAAGCCGCTGCAGCTAAATTCCTTAAATAATAAACTCTATACCACAGCCCTATCTTAGTTGTTGGATTTAATTGCTTTGCAATACTTAAAAGGAAAACAAATGAAATGTGTTCTATCTGTAGGGAAAAGCTTCTAAAACTCCAAGAAAAAAAAACTTTTTCCTCTTTTCCTTTCTACTTAATCATAGTTCATTATGCAACATGGTGACAAAGTCCATATCCATGGCACTGTCATTGGAAAGCAGTGTGTGTCATCAGTGGTCAAAAAACAGTTCTTGTCAAATATAGCAGCTGTGTTGGCCCTATTCTGACCTCTTATTTTGACAGCTACTAGTCTATCTCTGAAGACCCTGTTTCTCTTTTTGCATTTTGTTGACTGTGTTATTGTATTCAAGGCCAGTTTCATTATTTCCCATCACCTTGAGCACATTTCCCATATATAATCCATACTTCCCCCTGTGGAAAAATTTCTCCCCAGGCCAACAGCCTACTTAAGGTATGGATTCTAAAATGTGTATATGGTGTCCTGATTAGGCAATTCTTAGCTCTATATAGCTGAAACATAACACCTTCAACTCCTTTGTTGAAATTTATATTTTCTATGTATTACTTTTCTTGAAGGAACTACTTTTTACAATTCGGTGTTCTAGATTGTTCTCTGGTTTTCATTTTTAAGCGACATTTCTACAGGAATAAACAAATTTAGGGCTCATCTTTCTGAAATATTTCAGCTGTACTTTATTTTAAATCATACCACATATAATTCATATTTGTACTGTTTCATTAATTACTGGTATCCTCTGTATACAAGATGCTTTTGTCTACCAAACCTTTGATATGTTCAGTATAAATCTAAAAAAACTAACACTTGGCTTGTGTCAGTCTTCTTCTCACATACTTGTCAATAACATAAATTCCTTTGCTTACTAATAGTTAAGCAGTTTATTAAAATGCATCGCTGACCATCTCAGTCACTTATCTCACTGTCCAACTCCTCACCTGCCCTTTATGTGTTAGAATTTGAAATGCTTTAATGAATCAGACAGAGTTCATATATTTAATTATCCAATTGTTTTTACTTTGTCAGTTATATTAAAGAAGCAGTTTCATTTGTAATGACCAGTAGAGCAGTAATAGTTACAACTTATCAAGTTGCCTATCTCAAGCAACTCAAAAATTCCAGTGTTATGGACATTGTCTGCCACCTTCTTTAGGACAGATCTGGAAATTCACCTGCCTTTATTTCCTGTTTCTTTTCGCTGTCACAATGCCAGTAGCAATTAGACAACTAACTGCATTTTCATACATCTTAAGTAAGTCCATAGTTACCTAAAATAATATAGATTTACATTGACGAAAGCCATCCCACAATAGGTTAGGTTCTAAAAGTCATCCTGAAGTTGATTTTTATATGATAGTATTTCCAAATAAAAATTGCTAATTATATATTTCCCCATTGTAATGATATATGTTTTAAATACAGGATTCAAGTTCATATGTATATGTATATGTATATATGGGTCTACTTTGTTTCACTGAAAGCTAATTTCACTGAATTTGAATTTACCCTGACCAAAATCACTGAAAACTCAAATTACTGAAAAGTCATTTCACTGAACTGAAGTACTGGCACTTTGTAGAGTACTGTAAGGCAAGTAAAAGGTATATGCACTTTTCCTCACAGTAGTGTGATCCTGGAGTTAGTTTATATAGTTAGGGGGGTGTGGGGCTCACCCACCTAGTTTGGTTTTATATTATATTTCACCATAAGCTTCAAAACAATGCATTTTAAACCATAGACATCCATACTTACGACAACAATGACTAACTCTCTCCAGAAAAAAATATATACCCAAACTTAGTGTGGTACTTTGCCCCCCCCCCCCCCCAACTATATATACACCAGGATCACACTACAGTGGAGAAAAGGCATATATCTTTTATTTGCCTTACAGTACTCTACACAGTGCCACTTCAGTGAAGTAAGATTCAGTGAAGTGAGTTTTCAGTAATTTGAGTTTTCACCGATTTGGTTGGGGTGAATTGAAATGAGCTTTCAATGAAACAAAATAGACCCATATATATATATATATATATATATATATATATATATGTGTGTGTGTGTGTGTGTGTGTGTGTGTGTGTGTCTATACATATATATATATATATATATATATATATATATATATATATATATATATACACACACACATATATATATATATATATACATATATATATATATATATATATATATATATATATATATATATATATATATATATATATATATATATATATATATATATATATATATCATGCTACCTTAGCCTCTGAGCAACCATAATACATACAGCCTATTTATCAGTTCTGAAAAAGAAGGTGTGATGCTAGTTGTGTTATGAGAATGATGTTGTTTTGTGAGGAATTAATACTGCATCATAACTTTGGAATCCTAAATTTGGTGCTGCTGTAGAGCACTTCAAGTGGAGGGCATGGCACAGATACAAATAGATAGTTCTATCATTTGTAAAAAAACATTATTGTAATACAAATGCTACTTCAACATTGATGAAAAACCATACCAGTTAAGTCAGAACTAATGCTTAGTACTTTCCAAACGTTAAGCACTTCATAAACATAGACTATTACATGGCTTAATAAACATAATAAACATAGGTAAGTAAGAAGCCAGTCTTTCAAATACTTAAGTTTTCTCAATTTGCTCTGAATTACACAGAGATCCTCACTATTGATAAAATGAGAGATACTTGCTTTCTTTTAGGCTGTCCTATAGACAATTCCATCAAGATTTTCTGTGCTACCAAAGTAGCCTCTCAGAAGTTTTTGACAACAGCAATTCTCCTGTTCTAGTCTAGGTCAAGCAAGACAATATTAGCACTCAGAAAGAACACATTTCTTCAGTGAATGAGATCTTTTGAGGAACACATATGAAGTTCCATAATATGAATATTTCAAGCATGGGCATTAATGCCCTTCTAGCTTGCCAATATACCAAAACACTTGTTCCTATAATACGTATCCAAGCTGTTCTTAAAAATATCTTAACTAGTACTTGCTTAAATGTAAGTTATGTCTTAACAAAGAATCTTAAGCCTTTTTAAACACTAACAGTGTATTTAAAACACAAATGGCTCTAATTTACAAACAAGAATAAAATATAAAATACTCACAATGTGAAATAAGTAATATTGTTAGCGGAGACATCAGTCTTTCAAGTACCCACAAGAAGGAAATACTGGCTAGAAAATTGCCTTTTTAGGTGTTTATACACAGGTATAAACAGGAAGACATAATAGCACACTTAAATATAGCTTCAGTGTTCAATTACGTCAACATCTTCAGGTCTGTAGTTTCACTAAAATAGATCTTATTATATTACAGCTCCTGTTACTTGCAGTGCTTCTTTGAAAGATGTACAGGTCGATAAATTCTAATACCAAGGAACTCTTTTGTTTAACTGAAAAACTATTGATATAACAAATAGCATACCTCTCAACCTCCTTCTGTAAGAAATCTGGATAAAGCCTAAAATAGTGGAGGGCAAAGGCATAAAAACAATGAAAGATGTTAAATATTCCTCTTACAAACTTAGAAAGTAGCTAGAATAAAAAGATTTGTGTTAACATGCGTTTTTTTTCTGAAGGAAACAAAGTCAGAAAGTCAAATATCTGTCATTATTTATTGACTTCAAGTATCCAGGACTTGATAGAAAATCACAAATGCTATAAGGAATACACAAATATCAGACAAATATCTACACAGTTGAGGGGTATGATAGATACAGTAGCTGTGTCATGTTCATGGTGTTCAACATATTGGTTGGCATAAAACCCAGAAACAGGTTTTCAGTGCATATATGAATAATTTTCTAGTAATTCTGCTGATTTCTATTTCATAAATATCAGCAGTAATAAGAACATACCCAAACATTTCCTTTATTCGTATGTTGCACATTCTACCCTGTATATGTCCCAAACCTTTAAATAGTTTATTGTTGTTTGGAATAGCACAAGTCCTTTAAGGTTTCATGTGCTGACTGCTCCTTCTGTCTTACTCTTCTTTCCTATCATTACCAGAAACAATCTTTGGAAGTTATTCCCTTGTTTAGTTACTGTGCATCTCACTATGAATGGTTAAAAGGAGCAAAATCCAAATTGGAAAAACTCCCTTATCAGCCTCAACAAGCAAATTAGATCACTAGTCAAAACCTCCAAATCCAGTTATGAATTGAAAGTAGCCTCCGAAACAAAGGGAAACCACAAAGCCTTTTTCAGTTACATCAGGAGCATCCATGGTAAAGTCCAGGTTTTTTCTGAATTAATACTTAATGGTGCCACTTACACTGATCCTGTTGACTCATGGCCCTATCCCTGTATTCTGTTGCTAGCAGATAGGATCACTGCAAACATCACCTCCCCCCCCCCCAAAGGCCCATTTGACATCCCTGATACTTGTCACACACTTCACATCTCTGTAGATCAAGTGTCAAAGGCCCTCTCCATGGCAAAGAACACAGCTTCCATGAGACCTGATAGTATCTTAGGCTGTATTCTGCACCATCTCCAGTAAGAATTAGCTTTGCCATTGAACACCCTATTCATCCACAGCTTAAGTACAGGCTTCATTCCAGCAGAGTGGAGAACTGCCATTGTTATCCCCTTGCACAAAGTTGGTGCCACTACTGACCCTGGAAACTATCCCCCATTAACTTGACAAGTCTAATCTGTAAAGTCATGGAGCATATTATTATGGATCTCATAAACAAGGACATTGGAAAACTCCAAGCATTTGACCCCCTCAGTTTGGATTCATAAAGGGCAGATCTTGCCTGATCAACCTGGTTGACTTCTTTGAGACTGTCACCAAGGTCCTGGATGAGGGAAAGTCAGTACTTACAGCATACCTTGAATTGGCAAAGGCCTTTGACACAATCCACCACTCAGACATCATCAAAAAGCTAACACAAGTTGGTGTAAATACCTATCACATAAGGTTATTTGCCAACTGGCTCACTGATAGAACCCACAAGATCAAAATAGGCACCTCCACCTCTGACGGCAGACTTCTCACTAGTGGCATTTCCCAGGAAGCTCTTCTGGGACCTCTACTGCCTGTCATCTACTTCTCAGAGGTCCAGGCAAAGACAAAAGGACTGTGGCTGACCAGGTTTGCAGATGACTGTAAGTTGGGTGATGTCATTGACTCCTCAAATGATGTTAGCATACTGTAAGAGGGTCTCACAGCAACAAATGACTGGTGCCAAAGTCACGGCCTTAAGTTAAATGCAAAAAAAATGTATTATCATACCATTCGGCAAAAACATGGCCTCTACTGATTACTGCATCAACGAAAACCCCCTAAGCACACAAGATGTGGTGAGAGACCTGGGTACTCAGATTGACAACAATCTCACATTCAACCATCATGTAGTGGCAGTGATCAGAAAAGACTTGTACTTGTTTCATTTCACAAGTAAAGGGAATGCATCCAGAAAAAAGGAGGTTATTACCTCTCTGTACTCCTCCCTCATTAGGCCAATAATTGAGCATAATGCTCCATTTGGTATGTACCTCTCCAAACACCTGCACCAACTGGAAAGGCCACAGAAAAACTTCACAAAGAGAATCCATGGCCTGCAACACCTGTCCTTTGGGGACAGGCTCAAATAACTATCACTCTACTCGGTATTGTACAGATTGCTCAGAGGTGATCTGTGTCTCACCTACAACGCAATATTGGGCCCTGCCTCATTTGACTCAAACTAAAGTAAGAAATAATAATATGAAAGCCATATAAAAAAATGACCATAAGTAAAGCAGAAAGATTACAGGGTGAAATTTACCAAAACCATATATGGATGTGAATATTTAAGTTACTGAGAAAGATTGAAATATTTAAATTTGTACAGAGTGTCATATACACATTTAAGAGGATACCTTATTCGCCTATATAGGGTATTTAAAGAGAACCACTTCTGGTAATGTTTGGGGTTATTAAAGAGGAGTGTAGAACCTTCTTAGGAAATTATATAGGAATAAGAGATTATAGGTTCATAGGTTTATAGGTGTTTACTAGGCTAATGGCCACAAGGGCCTTTTTAAACCTAGCCATGTATCCTAAATCTCTGGCAAGTTCTGACACCCTTGATAAGTGTAAGCATTGGCTTGGGAAATGAACCATTTACAGGTTATCTGTTTGCATTAGAGACATAGGTGCCAAACCAGGGATGAATTTCTGGTTTCCCATCCAATTGTCCAAGTTGCACTTGAAATGTTTTAGGGAAGGAGCTCTGCTTGCCAGATATGGGGAGCCTATTCCATAAATGGGGTAGTCTCTGGGATACATACCTATCTCTCCAGCAGGTCCTATTTATATCATAGACAAGGTTTACGTCTTTAGAATGGGTAATTCTGGTACTGTTTGTTTTGTGGATATGCAGGAGGTCCATCAGAATGTGGTCTGGCAATGCCGTGTATGTCAGGCATAGATCTCCCCTCAAAGGCTTGTAGGAGACAGAATACAGGGATAGCGCAAGTAATATGTCCTTATGCAGACTGCCTCATGGCCCTATCCCTGTATTCTGTCTCTTACAAGCTTTTGAGGGGAGATGTATGCCTGAACAACTATGGATGTTTCAGTTGTTGGATATATATAGGTACATACCAAAGGGTGCCTTGTACTCAATGATAGGTCTGATGAATGTCGAATACAGTGGAACAATGACTTCCTTGGACTTAGATGCCATACCTTTGTTTATAAGTTGTACAACATAGAATGATTTCCTCATCACTGTAGACACATGATGATCAAAGCATAAATTACTATCTATGCATGTCCCTAAGTCCCTGACTACTGGGTCAACTCTAAGTCATGTGTTGCCAATATGATAGCTACCAGGGATGGATGACTTCCCAAAGGATACTATTATGCATTTTTTGGCATTTAGTTTTAGTCCATGACTCTGACACTAGTTGTTTGTCTGTGGCAGCCCCTCCTGGAGAATATTTGTATCAGTGTGAGATTCAATGACAGCTCCTAATTTGCAATCATCTGCAAATTTAGTCAGCCAGAGACCACTGACATTGGCCTTGACTTCTGAGAGGTAATGTCGAAAAGGAGCGGTCCAAGGACTGATCCTTGAGGGACTCCACTTCTGGCTGGCCTCTTTGTAGAGGTGGACTCCCCAATTCTAACTTTCTGGGTCTTGTCTTTGAGCCAGTTGGCTATCCACCGGGTGACATACGGGTTTGTACCTAACCTCTTGAGCTTGTCAACAATGCCTGAGTGGGTATTGTGTTAAATGCCTTGGCCAGGTCAAGGTAGGCAGTGTGAATGATTTTGCCCTCATCCATTGCTTTGGTGACCTTCTCAAAGAAGTCCACCAGGTTGAGTAGACATGATCTGCCCTTGACGAACCAAACTGGGTTGGGTCCAGTGTCTGGAGGTTTACTATATCTCTATTGATCATCTCTATGATAATTCTTCCATGGCTTTACATATAAGACTAGTGAGACTTATGGGTCTGTAGTTTCCAGGGTCTGTAGATGGCTCACCTTTGTGCAGAGGGATGACTGTTGCCTTTCTCCATTCATGAGGCATGAAGGCTGTTTGGAAGCTACAGTTAAATAGTAATTCCAGAGACCCTTATAGGTCATGTTTCATGCTATTTAAAAGGCATCCTGGGAAGTTATCTGGGCCAATTGATGCAGTGTTCTTGGTCTTAGAGAGAGCATTAAGGACCTGCTCCCTAGTGATAGTAAGGTAGAGTTATATTTGATGATATTTCCTGAGGGAAGGTTGAGGGGGAGACAGGAGTAAAATTGGAGCTGGATTTATCAGCCAGGAGATTTGCTATATCTTCTGGCCTAGTATAGGTGGCTCCATTTACAATGAGCTCTGCACAGAATTGTGTGTTGCCTTTGATGTTGTGGACATAGCTAAAGAATGCTTTGTTGTTGTCCTTGGTCTGGGATGCCAAACTTACATCAAATTTGGCTTTGGAAGACTTTATTTGTCCTCTGAGTTGTTTGCTTAGTTTGATGAGAGTGCTTTTATCCTGTTGGGTGTTGCACCTCCTAATTTTTGCCATGATTTTCTTCCTGTTGTTATACATCCGATTGATTTTGTGATTCCACCATTGTGGCTTGTTTATTGAGTTATTTCTGTACTTCTTCCTGGTCGGTACAGCTGCCTTTATGCCACTATTAACATGCTTGTACAGGGTATCTGTGAACAGTTCTGCACAGGCAGAAGTGTTCTCAGGCTTTATAGAGGCTTGAAATGTTGCCAGGTTCTCACTTAATGGCAGCAGGTTAGCCTTAGAATAGTTCCTGAATTTTCACGGTTTAGCTGGGGGTCCATTTTTTGGCCTGACCTTAAGAGGGAAGAAATTACAGTAGGAGGTGTGCAGCACTCCCCAATATTTGTTGGTATTTTGAATATCTGGTCCAGAGAGTTTGTGTTTACAAAATCCAGAAATCTCTGTGCATGTACATTTGATGTCATATAGGATTCCCAGTTAATAGTGTGGTAATTAAAATCACCCATGAATATGATATTGGGTTGGATGGTTAGTGTTTCTAATAAGTTTAAATACATGGTATAGGTTTCCTGGGTCATAGAGGGACCTAGCTTGCAAGGAAGTGGTATTGGATTTTATTTATGGTGATTTAAACATGGAGCAGCTCAAGTGCACTGTCCTGTTTGACCAGCCTTGAAGTATATTTATTTTTTATGTAAATGCAGACACCTCCACCTTTAGTCCTTGCCTGTGAAGTAGCTGGTCTAAATGTGTGGAAGGCATTATAACCCTGCACTGCTTGTGTGCTGTCCGCTGCTTTAATATATGTCTCAGAGACTGCACAGACATCAGCATTCTCTAGGGTAAAGAGAGCTTCCAGGGAGTGGAATTATTTTGTTTAGGCTCATAGCATTGAGCAGTAATGCTGTTGTATGTCAAAGGTACTTTCAGTTTGGCATTGCCTAAAAAAGGCACTATGGGGGAAGACAATTTTTAAGTAATATTTGAAAGCCTAGAGGGGTGAGGTACAGACCATCCCTGGCAAAGCAGCATGGTCTGTTGACCATCTCCTTCCATGCTGACAAATGCTGAAAAATATTATACCCCCTTTAAAATGACTTCAGAAACTAAGCCAATTATTAAAGTCAAATCATTTTTTGTTTGCATTGTGGCATCATCCTTGGAGAAGGTAAAATGCTGCTTAGTGCTAGGCTCATACCAATGTGAGACACATATTGTGAGAGCTATTCTGAGAGCTCTATGATGTCTCTCTTCAAATAGTCTAGGGAGGTACATCTCAGGTCATTTACTCCCACATGGACTATGACTGAGTCTTATTGGTAATTGTGATCCAATGATCTGAACGCATATGTACTGTGGCAGATCCTAGCCCCTGATCAGCAATTGACATCCATGTTATTAAAGATTCTTCTACCAGAAGAAAGGTGCATTTTGATTTTTGCAGGATACAATATTTGGGTTCGGATGATGTTTTGTTTCAGATGTTTAACCAATGGCCAACATTTCTTCCTCATTTCCAGAATTCTTTTGAGTAGTCATTGTCAAATCTGATGGGGTGTTGGTTAAATTTTAATGGGGCTATCCTCCAAGCTGTTTTTAACACTAATTCCTTAACAAGATAAGAGAGGAATTTTACAAGAATAGATCTCGGTGTTGCTGTGGGGGATGTGGGCACTGGCTTACCAATTGCCCTATGAGGTTTTTCTATACTAAGTGAGAGCCCTTCTTGCAAATCTAAAATTTGGGAATCTAGTTATTCAAAAATAAAATCATATTCTCACTTTCTGTTTTCTCTGGTACTCTGAAAATTTGAATATTGCATCTTCTCTCCCGATTTTCAAGGTCATCAATTTTATTCATTAGTCATATGTTTTGTTTGAGAAGAAAATCTGTGTGCAGTTCATCCACCTTTAATATTCCATGTATGTCAGTTATGAATGTCTCCATATCCATTATTTTATTTTGATGTTGTTGAAAAATGTCTCTAAAAGCTTCAGTTTGTTAAGAACTATTCTCACTTAAATTCTCAAGCTTTTGTTGGAAGTCATCTAGCTTCAGTGATAGTGACTGTAGAGTGGAAGAAGCCAGCTGTGGTTCTTTTCCTCAGTGCATCAGATTGTGAAGACTTGGAGCTATTCATTTTCCTTCATGTTTAGTCTCAAATAATTTGACAGGAATTGTTTGGAATAAAAGCTTCAAAGTTTGTAAAATTAAAGTTTAGACTATTAGTAACTAGATTTTATACAATTTAAGTATATATATATATACATATATATATATATATATATATATATATATATACATATATATATATTTTAGTATAATTCTTATCTATTATATTAATTTTATAGAGCTCAGAAAAAGTGATGTGCTTAGATGGCCGTCTAGGCTCTGCCCCCAGAGAACACACCTTTAACACGAAACAGCAGACAAATAGGGTCACCTGTTCTAATTTTTGTCTGACTCACAAGAGACAGAGCTATGGTCTCTTTTCAAGTTTTAATATGCAGTTAAAAGCAGAATACAAGTAAAACACAGTGTAAAGAAAACAAATCACAGAATCCAAAATAGAAAAAGGCAATAAAGAGATATAAATACAACAAATAAAAAGTAGACTAACATTTCCCTCACAGAAAACTGTAGCAGAGTCTGGGTGAGCCTTCCAGGTAAAGCTCTGAAATGTTTTATTTTACCCCTTAAATAGAAGGTTTAGTTCCTAGCTCCACCCCCTCAGTTTACAGATGATTAACCTCAACTGACCTGTTCTAACTTATCTGTGACTCCTTAATAGCCTTGTTCTAATTTCTCTCTGACTCACAAGAGACAGAGCTGTGGTCTGTTTTTAAATTTTAATATACAGTTAAAAGCAGAAAAGCACAGTGTAAAGAAAACAAATCACAGTATACAAAATAGAAAAAAGGAAATAAAGTAATACAAAATACAAGAAATTAAAAGCAAACTAACCTTTCCATCACAGCAAACTGTGGCAGAGTCCGGTTGAGCCTTTCCAGTAAAGTTGAGTACTGATGTACTAATTAGTTCACTGAGAGAATAGCTGATTATTGGAATAAAGTATCAAATTACATTTAATTTTTTTATTTATTACATTTGTTAACCGGGTAGTGTCCGACTGGGCCAGAAGCCCGTTTTCAGTAGATGCCCGGGGAGAAAAGCGTCACATGCAGCATAACTATTTTGTTATACCGGCAGGCAAGGTGGGCATTTATGCCGCTCATGCTTGAATATTTATATGCGTGTATTTGCTTCCTCACATATCTTGCTTTAGTTTTTTTTTTAGCCTGAATACTAAGCTTATCTTTTATCTGCTGATTTGATGACTCAGCAGAACTTTACAACATTCCATTTCTATGGTTACGGACAAATTTACATTCTGTAATGCTAGAGGTGTTTTTCTTGTTGGAGTTCACAAATAATCATGATCTACCCCTCTTGATATGTTGGCATAATGGAATAACTTGTTCATCCACAGGCTACAAATCCTTTACATGATGTACTAAATGAGCATTATGTGACAGGTAATGTTTAAAGGTAAATATGGTAGCACAACTCTGAGCACAATATTAAATGTAACATTTGTTTTATAACAGGACTGGTTGACAATTATAGTCTGACAATTATGCAAAACTGTTTCATACTTCATTAAAGTGATCACAAAATATATCACCAGGGAAAAGGCATGGATCTCCTAGATGAGGTAGTTGTGATGCCGCACCTATTTATTGTTGACCTCTAAAGTCCAATGATAACTTACCACAATGATTTAAACTAGCATGAAGCCAGGCAGATAAAAAGTAAGGGTAGGTACTTCTGGGGGTTGGGGGCTGGGAATAAGCCACCCTTGAAATCCAGCAACTTATGCATCAACTGCATGGTCACACAAACATCGAGGCAATACTAAAAATACCCCCAGGTAGTGTAATCATGTCTAGGGAGCAAAAATATAGTCAAATCGTTTTCTAAGATGAACTGAGATTGAGTAGTAGACATAAATGAGTTTAAATCAAGAAGCTGAAATTCCACCCATTTTGAACTCCTTCATTTGAAGGTTACTAGTCTGAGGTACTGATGGTATCCAAAAAATATAGAAAGAGTCAAACCACATTGTCTTGTTGAAACTTTTCATCTTAACTTGTATATTAAAATTTTGACTTTCATTGTAGCAGTCATCTACTTTAGAGTTCCTTAAAAGTATTCATGCAAAACTTTGCAAAATCAGTTTATTTTAAAGTGTAAGACTGTAAAACCAATGGTCAGGTCCTCTATAGGAAGTCAAGGTAAAATTCCTCTAGTGTCAGTAATCTGAAGAAAAAAAAACAAATAATGCAGGTCACTGTTTGCCATAGGAAAACATTGCCAGTGTAATTTTTAGGTATGTACAAGCAAGGATTCACTTTTGCTGGAATAAATTTATGTCAAGTTGGTATATCTATGAATTTGCCATATATAAGTTTGGAGGTGTTGGGGGCTTACTCCATCTTAGGGGAGCAATGACCCCACCCCCAGAAAATGCATTTATAGTTTTTTTTCCACATTTCTGTGTTTTTGGCATTATTTTTCATCATCTCAGCTACTTAGCTTTTAGGAGATCAGCATTTCACATAAGCACTACACAATTCATTAATTTAACTATCAGAAGTTAGACACATTTCTGAATTCCAAACAAAATTTTCACTGAAAAATACTGCTGAGAAAATGAGACAAATTAAACAGTCAGTATAATGTGCCATCATATGAAAAACATTTCGGCTTTGTAATCTGATATAAAAATGGATGGCACAGTGGTGCAGATACTAATGTTGTCACCTCACAGCAAGAGGTTCTCCAGTTTAATTCTTGCTGGGTTGCCTTCTGTGTGGAGTCTCCATGTCCTCCCTGCATTTATGTGGATTTCCTCTAGGTGCTCCTGTTTCCTCCCATGTTGCAAAGACATGTGTCTGGAGTGTTTCTCCCAGGGCCTTTACTGAAAATTGGATTCTTTCCAAGTCAGACTTTCCTGGTAAACAAATGTTAAAAAAATAAATGTACAAATCTTTAAATTAAATTTAAATTAAATATATTCATTACAGACCATCCTGCTGAGCTTTACACTATTAAAAAATCCCTTAGTAGATAGAAATGACTAATCCCACGTGAAGGATATTTTAAGCTATCCCTTTCCACTAGCCTCACCTTATAGTTAGAATTTAATTGATGAACTCAGGCAATGAGTTGAATGAATGTCTTTTTAGAAAGGCTCATCCAGACTCTGCTACACTTTGCTGTGAAGGAGAGGTTAGTTTGCTTTTATTTTTTGTATTACTGTATTGCCTTTCTATATTTTGAATACTGTAGTTTGTTTTCTTTACCTTGTGTTTTGCTTGCATTCTGTTTTAACAGCATATTAAAACTTCAAAAGAGACCACAGCTCTCTCTGTTCTGAGTCAGGCAGAATTTTTTCCTGCCCTCCCACACATTTAAGTTGTCTTGTTAAATACCACTGTCTTTCTAGTTGCCCGCCTCTTATGTTAATCTGACCATATATCTCATTTCTCTGTACTTTCACTGGCTTATGTGAGTAATCACAAAATCATCATTTTTGAAATCCCACCCCTTGAATTATTTAAATTTATTGGCCATCCTACAGTATTTCATAGTACCAAAATACAAAAGTGACCACCCCTTTCAATCCATCTTGCTGTTTTAAAAATAGTAACTCTCCACTAAACCTTAACTTTTTAAACAGGTAAAACACAAGTTACCTACTTTCACATCTAACTTCTCTAGTGCACACTGCAGAGTGCATTCTTTTCAATCTTACCTTTAAGCATCCCTGTGACTAACACTTTCTCTAATACCTGCTGGAAAGCACCAGGAAGCCTTAAACTCATACAAACACTGAACTCTCCTTGTTAACAAGAAGAAATTAATAGTAGGCACTAAACAGCCTATAATTGCAAAGTACCTTGCTAAGGAAACAGCTCCTATACTTTACAAAGAAAAAAAAAAGCCCCAAACCAGGCATGACCAAGGGTCAGCTTCCGGTGATTTCTTCTGCCCACCTGGTGAATCTGGGCATACTAGGGCAATGCAGCAATTGCCTCATGTACACAGACAACCCTCTCCTCCTACCACCCAACACTACAACCTGTGAGAGATGCACTTACATAGCCAAAATGGAAGCAAAGCTCTCTCCACCCAAGATTGTGCTAAACAGTCAAGAGGAGATAGTTAACACCCACACTACACCTCAAGCAACACATACCCCTTCTAAACCCGCACCACCAACACCCACATATAGCAATACTAAATCCACATATGCAGAGGCCCTTAACTGTAACCTGCCCAAGCAACAAAGACCTCTGAAGCTGAAACGCAAACAAACACCAATCACAACCAATGTGTCACATAGTTCACAACACCAGTGTGCCACCCAGCAACAGCCCCTAAGGCAAGACAATGTACCTAACACTTTAGTCATAGGTGACTCTATAGTCCGGCACACTGATGTCCCTCTCACCAGGTTGAATAAGGAGAAAATTACAGTCAGCTGCCTGTCGGGTGCCAGGATCCGCCACATAATGCATGCACTCAAGTCACTCCACAACAAGTACAAATATGACTTTGTCATTGTCCATGTTGGAGTGAATGACTTGAGACGTACCTCCCTGGACTACATGAAAAGAGACATGGAAGAGCTCTCGGATTATGTGGCCCAGGCAGGTATGACCCTAGCCCTGAGTAGCATCCTGCCTTCGCCCAGAATGATACCACAATATAAGGATAAAATGATTGACTTCAACAATTGGCTAAGCTTATGGTGTCATTCAAAGGGGATCCAGTATCTGTCTGCCTGGGATGACATGATTGACAGACCACGATGCTTTGCCAGAGATGGTCTGCACCTGTCTCCCCTGGGATTCAGGTTACTGGCTAAGGCTCTTGCCACCCCTATAGTGCCTTTTTTAGACAAACTTCAAAGGACAAAACCACCACTGTAACAGGTACAAGAATGCAAAATCTGAAGGTAATGCTACTCAATGCTAGAAGTCTAAACCTCAAAATGCACTCTCTTGAGGCACTCCTAAAAATGGAGAACATCAATATCTGTGCAGTAACTGAGACCTGGTTCAAGAGAGCACCCCTGCAATACCAGGCTACAACTCTTAGCACACTTTTCGGCCACCAAACCAGGACCGAAACAGTAAAGGTGGAGGAGTGTCAATATTCACCAAGGATATTCACACCACCAGGCTAGTTGGCCAACACAATGTGTCTGAAATTCTCCAAGTGCAACTAACACTAGGTAAGACTGCAATCCAAATTGTAGCTTGCTACAGATCCCCCACCATACCCCAAGATTCTCACTACACCTTTCTAAACATACTGGAAAATATTAAGATAGAACCAAACACCCTAATACTGGGTGATTTTAACTACCCTGCCATTAACTGGGAAAACTACTCATGTCCCAACACCTTTGTGCAACGGTTCTTGCAATTCATAAATTCCAAAGCTCTGGATCAACTAATCCATAGTCCCACCAGGGGCTCCAATATCCTAGACCTGGTCATTACCAACATGGGAAATCAATGCTCCATACCTATGGTCACCCCTCGTTAGTCAGGTCTGACCATAAGCTAATCACCCTTAACATCCACATCCCACCCCCACCCCACAGTAAAGAAACCACCATAAAAAACTTCTCCAAAGCCAACTTCATGCTACTCAAGTCAGAAGTGACAAACTTCATGACACCCATGCAGACGGGAACTGAAAGTTCAACTGCTGAATCCTACACTAAGGCACTGTACGAGCACATCCACTCATGCATGAATCATGCCATCCCAAATAGAACCAAAATGCTCTCATCCAAAAAAGGAAGCCAATCTGGTGGTCCCTTGCCATAAACAAAAGGAAGAAACTTTTGCAGAAAAGAGGAAAATCCCAGGATGCAAAAAATTCCCTTACTAGCCTCAGTAAGAAACTGAGATGCCTCATAAAATCCTCCAAAGCTAGTTACGAAAATAAAATTGCCAAAGATTCCAAAGACAACCACAAAGCATTCTATAACTATGTCAAGAATCTAAATGGCAATGCTCAGATCTGCTCTGAGCTAAAATAGAATGGCGTTAAATATACTGATCCGAAGGATATTGCCAATATCCTGGCAGATCGATTCAGTGCCAACTTCACCCCCCTCTCACCCCCTAAATGGCCCATCTCAATACCGGAAGATTGTCAAATTCCAGTAATAACAGCCACACAGGTCCAAAATGCACTCTCTAAAGCCAAGAATACAGCATCCATGGGACCAGATGACATCCCGGACTATATACTACATGAACTACAATATAAACTGGCACCTCACCTAAGTGTCATGTTTAATCATAGCCTCACCTCAGGTTTCGAGCCCACCGAGTGGCGCAGAGCTACAGTTATCCCAATCCACAAGGGGGGATCCACCTTGGATCCCGGAAACTACCGTCCCATCAGTCTGACAAGCCTTATCTGCAAGTCCATGGAGCGTATTATCATGGAACTTATAAACAAAGACATTGGCAACCTTCAGACACTGGACCCCACCCAGTTTGGGTTTGTGAAGGGCCAATCTTGTCTCCTGAACCTGATTGACTTCTTTGAATCAGTCTCCAGAGCCATGGACAAGGGTAAGGTGGTCCACACAGCCTATCTAGACCTTGCCAAGGCGTTTGACACCATCACCCACTTTGGAATCATAGATAAACTTACTAGGTTGGGCATTAATCCCTATGTCACCCAATGGGTTGCTAAATGGCTTACTGATAGAACCCACACTGTAAAAGTAGCCGACTCCAAATCCAGCTCCAGACAAGTGACAAGTGGAGTACCTCAGGGTTCAGTCCTGGGGCTGCTCTTGTTTGGCATCTACTTATCTGAAGTACAGGTCAACACTAAGGGACTCTGGCTAACAAAGTTTGCAGATGACTGCAAACTGGGAGCCATTATTGAATCCCCAAATGATGTGGATACTCTACAAAAGGGCCTTACAGAAACAGATGCTTGGTGCCAGAGCCATGGGCTCAAGCTCAATGCCAAGAAATGTATTGTTATCCCCTTTGGGAAAAAACATGTATCTATGAATTACCATATAGGTGGCAGTACACTAAACACAGAAAGTGTGATAACAGACTTAGGGACACAGGTGGACAGTGGTCTCACCTTCGGAAATCCTCCTATGTGGCCCACCTCATCACGAAGGGCTTTTCATCCAGAAAAAAGAAGGTCATTGTCCCACTGTACTCATCCCTCATTAGACCCATTATAGAATACAACACCCCATTTGGTATGTACCTCTCAAGACATCTGCAACAACTGGAAAGGCCTCAGAAATACCTCACTAAAAGAATCACAGGCCTAAAGCAGATGCCCTATGCTGACCGCCTTAAAAAACTCCAGCTATACTCTGTTGCATATCGTCTACTCAGAGGCAATCTCTGCTTAACATACAAGGCCATGTCAAACCCAGAGCTGTTGGACATGCTACACTTAAAGAAATCCCAATCCCTCAGAGCTACATGCTCCAGGGATCTAAACCTTGTCATCACAATAAACAAAACATGCTGGAGGGATAGGATCCTGACCCGGAGACTCCCCAGACTCTGGAATAGATTGCCCGTACATGTCAAGCAGAGTGCCTCTTTGGACCTCTTCAAGAGGAACCTTGACGATTGGATGGGAGAAAGGAAATTCACCCCAGGGATCACGTCAGTCGCCCTGCTAGACAGGGGTCCAGGAAAGTAAATAATGTGGGAAGAAATAGCCAGGGAATTGTTATGGCTAGGCTTGTATAGGCCCTAATAGCCTAGCCTAGTACCAACCTATGAACCTATGAACCTATAAGTTACAGAACACAACACTGAGAAATGATTAGAATTGCATATGTTTCAAAGAAAACTAAGAAAGATATGACAATAAAAAATTGTGTTTTCTATTCTTAATGAACTGGTTACTACAGATATTCAACAAGTTACTACTGAAGGAATGCACAATGCAGTCACTGAGATATAGAAACATGGTAGCCTATTCCTCTCTACCTTTTATTCTCTATGAAGCCCAATGAGAATACACAGTGCAAAGTGCAGGAGAAAGAGAGTTCATTAAATATCTTGGTTACAGCTGCAGCAAGGACTGCAGGAAGATTGTATATTATGATGCAGTCTAAGATAAAAAGGAGCATATACAGAGTCTGTTCATAGTGTATTGACCTTGAGGAGATGCAGCCTGATCTGGAGAGCAAAGTGGTGGTAAAAAGGTAAAGTACTATAGAAGCCTTGAAGGACTATGAGTGAAGTGCGCTGATGTATTTTTGACTAAATTAAAAGCAGGAAATGGGTATATAGAAAAGAGATGAAAAGGGGAAGCATACCTCTCAACTGCCTCGTGTTTTTGGTCTGCTCCTCATAAAATTTGCGGCTTTCTGGCAAAGTCACTGAGGATTATAGTCAGTAAATGAAGATATACATTTGAATTTTAGACTTCATATCTTTCATAAAATTCATGATAACACAAATACTTTATTCCCTTAACTTTATAAAAAAAGTATTTTGGCTTTTCCAGGTTAGGGGTCGCCACAGTGGAACTGTGCCGGGTTGCCAGCCCAACTCCCAACCTTCAAAGAAGGCACACCCATTCACAAAAGCACCTACCTGCATGTCTTTTAGACATCACTTGACCATGGAGAGGACATGCAGACTCCACACAGAAGGTGCTCCAGCCGAGAATTGAACAGGAGAACCTCTTGCTGTGAGGTGACAATGCTAACCACTGCACCACCGCAATGTTTAAAATCTGTCCCTATGTTTTTTCCTTCATCCCCCATTTGTTTAGGCTTTCTTCAAATTTCCTTCTTTAAGAGGTTGATAGGTGTGGAAAAAGCAAGCAAAACCTAAGAAGGAAACCTAGGTAATAAGCGGAATGAAGATGGGAAAAACTATCTTGTAGGTAAGGTCTCTAAAGATATGTGTACTACATACATACATATATATATATATATATATATATATATATATATATATATATATATATATATATATATATATATAGGTCCCCTACACATGATCAAAATTTCACAAAGTCAAAGACCATATCGCCGAGACAATATGCTCGACTTTTGAAGTACCGACCATGCGGAATGGGCATCTCCATACAGTGCAGAATGGGAAAATTTCCATCTTCTGCACTGTAGTGCGATCTCAGAGTTGGTATATTTAAGTTTCGGGGGTGTGGGGGTGTAGCCCCCCATGGTGTGCAGGGGGCTTGCCCCCCTGCTAGCAATGTGAAGGGTAGTGTTTGTTTTGTTTTTTGTTTTTTAACATGAACGAAATTACATAAGTCGATCATATGGTCTCGGCCATATGGTCTTTGGCTTGGTGGAATTTCAATCATGTATAGTACAACCCCCACACCTCCCTAACTATATATACTGACTCCAGGATCACACTACAGTGGGGAAAAGGGCTTATACATTTTATTTGCCCAACAGTACTTACATTCAGTGAAATGTGATTCTGTGAAATGATTTTTCAGTGATTTTAGCTTTCTGTGAATTGAAATTCAGTGAAATAAATTTTTAATATGTGTATATGTGGGTCTACCTGATAACACCGACATGCCAAAACACAGACAACAAAATAACCGACACGAAGAAAACGAAAAAAAAAGAAAGTTCAAAAACATGAAACTTCACATGCCCGACAAACCAAAATCCCGACAATCAACAAAACAAATACCTTTCCGAAAAACACACACACAACACAAGCACACCAAAAACCTTACAAACATACACTAAACCTTACATACACAACTATCTATGCACTAACCTTAACCCAAACCCTAACCCTAAGGTCCATCACTATCGCACACTTACCTTACCCGCACCCGAACCCTAACTCACTTAATCCGACCCTAACCCTTAACTCTGTCAGTATTGCACACTTACCTTACCCGCACCCTAACCCTAACTCACTTAATCCATCCCTAACCCTCAAGTCCGTCACTATCGCACACTTACCTTACCCGCACCTTAACCCTAACTCACTTAACCCACCCCCAAACCTAAAGCTCATCACTATCGCACACTTACCTGACCCGAACCCTACCCTAACGTCCATCACTATCACACACTTACCTTACCCATACCCTGACCCTAACGTCCGTCCCTATCACACACGGGATTCTCAACTGTCGGTCTTCTCCATTGTCGATCTTCCGGTGTCGGTGTTCCCGTTGTCAGCGTTGTGGAATTTCGGTGTTTTCAGGTAGACCCGTATATGTGTATGTATATATATATATATATATACATATATATATATATATATATATATATATATATATATATATGTATATATATATATATATATATATATATATATATATATATGAGCTCCGTACAAGTTGTTTTAGATCTATATATGCATGTATATTGGTTGCCTACTAGTTGTTGAAAGGCAAGTTGTCAATTCCACAATACTGCCATCACACCTGAATGAAATTAGCTGACCAAATGTTTCAGTAGTTGTACTGTGTGACACTTCAGTATGGGAAGGATTGGGGAATTTGCCCTTTCCCTGCTGCAGTGCAAACCCAAAGTTGGAATATATAATTAGCGGGTGGGGGTTGGGGACACAACCCCCCACATACACACATGGGGGTGAAGGAGGCTTTACCCTTCTGCAAAAGAAAATATGTTTTGGTTTGCTGATAGTTTTTCAATCAGTTGCCATTCGATGAATGAAAGTTTTGACCAATTGTTGGACTTTACTTTCACACACACACACACACACACAGACACACACACACACACACACACACACACACACACACACACACACACACACACACACACACACACACACACACACACACACACACACACGTCTCTCTCTCTCTCTCTATATATATATATATATATATATATATATATATATATATATATATATATATTTATATGTATCTATGGCAGATTGATTCAGTGCAAACTGCACCCCCCTCCCAACCCCAAAGGTCCCATGTCAACACAGAAAGATTGCCAGATTCTGGTAATAATGGCCACATAGGTAAAACCACACTCTCCAGAGCTATGACAACAGCAGCTATGGAATCAGTCAACATCCCGGGCTGTGTACTACATGAGTTACAAACTGAACTGGCACCTCACCTACGTGGCATGTCTAATCACAGCCACACCTCAGGCTTCGTGCCCACTGTGTGGTGCACAGCTACAGTTATCTCAGTCCACAAGGGGGGATCCACCTTGAATCCTGGGAACTACAGCCCCAGTATGATGTGCCTGATCTGTAAGCCCATGGAATGTATCATTATGGAAATTAAAACCAAGACACTGGTAACCTGCAAACATTGGACCATAACCAGGTTGGGTTTGTGAAGGGCCGATCATGTCACCTCAACCAGAATGACAACTGTGAATCTGTTTCCAGAGCTGTGGACGAGGGTAAGGTGATTCACATAGCCTATCTGGACCTCCCCAAGGCCTTTGATACCATCCCTCAGTCTGGATTCATAGATAAATTTATCAAGCTGGCCATTAATCCCTATGTTACCCGATGGGCTGCCAACTGCTGTACTGACAGAACCCACACTGTAAGTGGAGGTGACACTAACCCCAGTCCCAGACAAGTGACATTTGGAGTACCTTAGGGTTCAGTCCTGGCACCACCCTTGTTTGCCATCTACTCCTCTGAAGTACAGTCCAACAGTAAGGGACTCTGGCAAACAATGGTCACAGATGACTGCACACTTAGAGCCAATACTGAATCCCCACATGATGTGGATATTCTACAGAAGGGCCTTACAGAAAGACATGCTTGGTGCTTGAGCCATGGCCTCAAGAATAATGCCAAGAAATATATAGTTATCTCCTTTGGGAAGGGACATGTACCTGTAAAGTACCACATAGGTAGCAATACACTAAATACCTAAAGTGTGATAACAGACTTAGGGACACAGTTAGACAGTGGTCTCACATTTGATAACCACATCACCACAACAGTCAGGGAACCCACCTATGTGGCACACCTCCCACTAAGGGCTTTAGATCCAGGAAAAGGAGGCCATAGTCCCACTGTAGTCATATATCAGTAGACCCAGTACAGACTACAATGGCCCATTATGTATGTACCTCACAAGACATCTGCAACAACTAGAGAGGCTGCAGACATGCCTCATGAAATGAATCACATACCTAAACCAGATGCCCTATGCTGACCATCTGAAAGTCATCCAGCTATATGCTGTCACATATTGTGTTCTCAGACGTGATCTCTGCTTAACATACTATGTCATGTCATACCCACAGCTGCTGGACATGTTACACTTAAAGAGTTCCAAACCATCACAGCCTCATGCTCCAGGGATCCAAATCTTGTCATCATAATGAATAATACATGCTGGAGGGATGTGTTCCTCACCCAGAGACTACCCAGACTCTGGAATAGACTGCCCATACATGCCAAGCAGAGTGCCTCTTTGGCCCTCTTCAAAAGGAACCTGGATGATTGGATGAGAGGTAGGAAACTGACCCCCAGGATCATGTCAGCTGCCCTGCTAGACAAGGGTCCAGAGAAGTAAATATTGTGGGAAGACATAGCCAGGGAATTGTCATGTTTAGGCATGTATAGGCCCAAGGGCCGATAGCCTAGTATCAACCTATGAACTCATGAACTACAGTTTCCATTGCCCAACCTTGGCAATGTTGCTGATGTAATTCATTTTGAAATACATCTTTGGGGAAGGAGTAGCCCAGTAATCTTTGTGGCGCATCCTATAACTGAGTAATGCTGTAGTGTGATGTACTATTTAGGTAGGAGTTCTATTTCCAGACATGGCAAGTGTAATATATTGTGTGTTCATTTGTCTGTGTAGGGAGCAATGCTTTTGAGGCCATTCACAATAACTACAACCTCCAATGCCCTACTTTGGCAAGCCTGCTCAAGTCATTCACTTTGAAATACACCTTTGGGGGAAAGAGTAACCCAGTAATCTCTGTGACACGTCCTATAACTGCATAATGCTTTAGTGTGATATGCTAGTTAGGTAGAAGTTCTATTCCCAGACATGGCAAATGTAAATGTTTGTGTATGTGTTTTATTGCCTGTGCAGGAAGCAATGCTTTTGAGGATATTCACAGTCACTACAACTTCTATTGCCCTACTTTGGCAAGCCTGCTGATGTCATTCACTTTGAAAAACACCTTTGGGGAAATGGTTACCCAGTAATCGCCGTGGTGTGATGTACTAGTTAGGTAGGAGTACTAATCCCAGACATGGCAACTGTGAGACTTGGTGTGTGTGTCTTTGTCATTTGTATCCTCTGTGGAGATAGCTGTGAGTGTGTAAACAACTGGACTCATTGTGTAGAGAGTTTTGCAAATTTCTTATATGGTGGGCCTATTTTATGTCATAATGTCCACCTTACAAGGATAACAGATGTCAAACAGCAGAGAGGCTGGGGTAGACAATCCATACCCCTACATGTGACATCAAAGCCTGGTTAACAATATAGGCAACCCTTGTATTACCCAGAGAACACTCTCAACCCATGTCTCATACACAAACACACTTGGCTAGGCAACAACCACTGTGTTGGTAGTTCCCTGCATATTATCCACAGATAGTACCCATGGTGTGATTGCAGTTGACTACAGAGGGAATGACACCCTGTCCCATCCCTACAATAGGCACATAATTGCATACATTGCTCCTTCACTATGTTCCCCACTGGACACCTGCAACAACTCTAGACCCAGCAAATGTAACCCATAAAGGACATAACATGCCTTATACACATACCTTATAAGGATCTTTGCCACTGACACCAGGGAATACCTGAGGTCAGGAATGGCACTTCTGATGATAATCTGTGTACACAACATGCCCCAGACACCCCAGGTACACTTCTACATGTCACTGAACATGCATGTAGTACATGTGCACATCCCACACACCATCCATGTCATGGACTATATAACGCATATATGGCAAGTATTGCACAGCACTCGCCACCCACAATAGTAACTCAGATGACTGGATGGTGAATACAGTACCCACCTGTGTGGGCCAATCCAGACACTACACCCATAAGCCACACAGCAGACCATTGTCATGTGGCTTGATGCCAAGTTACACCCTTCACCTAGCCTTGTACAGCCTTCTGGCACAGTCAACCACTACACACCTATGAAGCAATGCACCCATGCATGTCAGTACTAGTAACATGTGTGTGTGTGTGTGTGTGTGTGTGTGTGTGTGTGTGTGTGTGTGTGTGTTTGTAGTATAATGATATGGATGCCATTCACACTCACTACACCTCCCATTGGCCTACTGAAGCATGCCTACTGATGTCAGACATCCTGGCATACCCTTTGCTCATATATCATCCTGATAACCCCTGTGGTGCATGTGATACCTGGGTTTTACTGTATTGTGGAAAACTAGCTAGTTAGAAAGTCTAATCCTGACCCTGCCAACTGTGATAATGTGCGAGTCCCTGAGAGAGTGTGGCTGTTTCGACCTTGACAGGTTCACATGGACAGGCATGTGTACTACACATACCTTATCCCTACTTTATCACTGTTGCAGATGTCACTCACCATTGAATATACCTTTGGATAGCTCCCCAACATGTAAGTTCTGTGGCACATGCAATAACTGCATGGACATGTGATAGCAACACATAGTCAGGCAGGGTTATGAAACCCCATACTGCTAAGTGTGTGACACAAACATGCCTATGTTTTACTCTCCCACCCCCTCCCTGTCTTACTTTGTCTCTGTCTCTCACTCCCTCTCTCATGAATGTGGAGAAGTACACCTACTTTGCTTAGGCAGCAGCTTGTGTTTTGTAAGGGATGCTCATGATCAGCTGATGGCCTCTGCATGAATTGCAGTCCCCCACCAGCTGACTGCATGTGGGACTGCTGTGGTAACATTCCCATAGCCAATTGCATGGAAACACACTCCTTTAACTAGGAACATCATGTAGGTGTTGGTCCTTTTCATTCACTCTGAGCAGAACTTCATGTCAGTGTTTGGCAAACAGTATCACAGACGATAGTGGGATATACCTCTAACAATGTGGAGACAGGCCAACAGACAGGAAGGGGATGTTCCAGACATGACTACAGAATGTAAGTGTTGCTCTTCTGCATTTGGAGTAATGTTGGTTTAACAGGGTATGTGTGGATATGGCTAATCTACATGATTTAATACATGTCATGACAGTATTATGTGTTTTAGGAAACACCCACCTGTAGGGTTGTCTGCAGGCTGGCCAGTGTTTGGAGTCTTATATGTCTTGTGTTACTCATAGTTCACCTATCTTAGAACTGCAGAAGCATAGTCTGAGGATTGCAGTCAGTACATGGTGACAGCCATGAGAGTTACTGACTTCATATCCCTTTTAAGACATATGTCACAACAAACCCTGTTACAACAGTAAATTTATGAGGGTATCACAGCAACATGCTGATATTGGCCCAGTGTTTGTGGCTCCAGCCACAAGTCTGTCAACCTTTGTACATACGTCATGCAGTAAGAGGTGCATATGCTCTGTACACCATTACGTACTGACATCATACCTAATAACAAGCCCAGAGATAAGATAGCTAGACATGTTATGTATAGTAGGGGTTATTTCTGAGGACATAAGCTGCGCATTCTGTGGTTTTGTGTACAGTACTGGGGTCTGTGTTGACAGTATATGTATTGCGAATACATACCTTGGCCTGTGTACATGCTGTGGTAGATGTCATTGTTCTTGGTTCTGTTCTATCTGATGTTACATGCTGCTCCAGTGTATGGTACCCTATCGGCTCACATGTTTGTAGGCCAAACATACATGTGTTTCATACTACAGACAGGCATTGGACCACACTGTGTCATGACCCATTATATGTAGGGTTAGTCTGTGAGTGGCACATATGAGGCTGGTGTTGATCAGATAGTCCATATAGTGTAATATTAAGCTTGCATACTATATGTGGCTGTGGCTGTCTTCACATTGGTTGTGGGCATGCACTTTCACGCAGGTGTCTGTTACTCTGTGTTGTGACATGCCTGTAGAGCCTGCTATATTTGCAGGTACATGTGTATTCCCCATACAAAATGTAGGCCAGTGTTGTGGCAGTCTGCCTGTAGTTTGCACAGTGCTACATGTGTTACATGCCTAGCAGCTTAGTGTAATTACCCAGTGTGATGTTATGTCCAGATATTTGCAAGATGTACTGCTGCTGGGCCACCATAACTGTTGTGTATTTCTGACAAAGCTGTGGGATGCTGTACAGATGAATGTCACTAACTACTGGGTAGTATGTGGTCATATGACCTCTGAACCACCAGTTATTATGTGTCAGGACAGACAGTAGTGTGTGAATGCATTAACTGTGTGGGCATATGTAGTCCAGTATTTACGTGATATACCCATGTACATGGCCGTTAACATCCACATTGTCAGGCTTTGTCCACATGTCTCACACTAAGGGGATCTGTGTATACCTCTGGACTGACCAGAGTGTGCAAGACTGTCCACATATATTGGTCATATCTCTGCTGTAGTCCACAGGATCATTACTCTGCTATCAATGGTACTGTACTATGATGTCCTTAGGATGTCTGTCAGTAACTGATGGCATACATGTCAATAGCAAATGTGACCTCCCACACACAACATGTCTGTTAAGACAACCCCTGTTATAGTAGCAACAGTCTACATACATACCTGCTATACATACATGACATCCTCTATATCTATATAGATATATACACATATACATATCTACATATATATATATATATATATATATATATATATATATATATATATATATATATATATATACATATACATAGACATATATATGCGTATACACATCTATATATGTCTACACATATACGGATATATAGATATATATGCACATACAGTTATAGATATCTACATATATATCGACATAAATAGATATATATGTACATATATGATATACATATATATATACAGAGAGATCTATAAATGGCCATATATATGATGCACTATACAGATGTGTATAAATACATATATATATGAATATATATATATATATATATGTGTATGTATATAGACATATATCTACATATGTATATGTATATATCCATATCCTTGTCATGTGTAAACATTACTGTTGTGTATACCTTTCCAGAGGTATCACACCGTATGTATCTGATATGTGTATATTTAGATATAACAACATATGTGATGCAACAGTAATATCACTAACAAGTACTATAATTGTTTGATTCTATTCAATATTTCTACTGACAGATGAATTGGAAAAACAACACCTGTCTTCACAGCTCTCATGGCGTAGTGGTTAACTGCTGTGACTATAGTGTACAGAGTCCTGGGTTCATGACCTGCAAATGCTGCTTATCTTGTTGCTGGGCAGAACAAGGGCTTTTGGATACAGAGTGGTTAAGGCAGTTTTGAGCAGCTTTAAGCACATTTGCATTGGTTTGCGCATAGCTAAGCGGTGCTAAGGTACGGTTAAACATACAGGGGCTTACACTGTGTTGGCTTTGCTTACCAGTGTGCAAATGTGCTTAGCTGCTATATTGAAGCAATGCTGACACCTGCTAAGCATGGCTCAGCACTGGTAACCAGTGCTCACATCCCAGTCTGATAACATAGCAGGGTAATGACATCTGTAATAGGTATATGTAATGCCATGTACATAACATGCATCTATGTGCTGTCATTACAGTAACAAGGGGTGTGAGTCTCCTGTCTGGGACACTTGAGTGCATATGACCTATACAACACTCTTATCTTTGTGAATGTCTTACATATAAGGGTAGTATCCCAGGTTATATGCAATCACACTGGCATGTAGTGTATCATGATGTTACTACTGTTGACAGTGCTTTCCCAAGCAAGAGTAGATTGCTAACTGTAGTACTGGCAACAAACACCCCTGCATGCATAGATGGACTCTGAGTTCTCACTGTCGTGTTCCTGGTGTATGAGCTGTGTCATGTTATATATTTCCTACTGGATAATGATCTGACATGTGGAAATGAAATGTAGACTACAGTCTGTGTAGCACATATCAGTGAGGGCTGCCATCATGTAGTAATGTCATCTGAAAAAAGTGCCCAGGTCCGCTTGTAGGTAACCACACAGTTTTATTGCACAGAAAAAGTCATAGCGATGATACAGATACAATAGCAGCAGCAAAACAACCAGCTAGCAGCGCAATATTATATAACGAGATAGCAAAAAAAACCTCAAACTAAATAAAATAAACTTAGCTTAATAAACTTAGCAAACAGACTTCATCTTCATCAGACAAATATCACAAACTATTAAACATCTAAATACACTATGTCATAAAGTGCTACATGCTTTATTAAAAAACTCCTATGTTAAAAACCAAAATTTGTCTTAAAACTATTCCTAAATAAATACTTATTACAAATTCCCATATACCAAGTTAAAAAAAAAAAAAAAAAAAATTATTTTTTAAAAAAATTTTTTTTAACAAAAAATGAATTGTAGAATATATATATTATATAGAAGAAGAATACAAAAAAAAAAACACAGAACACTCCAGGTCCTCACAGTTTGTGTTCACAGTATAATATAATTATTTATAATTATTTTATAAGGGGTGTTAATGTTTATATGTCCCCAATCTCCTATATATACCTTCCCTTTCTTTTTCTTATTTCTTTCAAGTATATTTCCTATATATTAGGTTTTTTTTGATACTATCTGGTGGTGTTTTTAGTTATCTCATGTCATTGAAGTCATTCGGGACCTCGCATAAAATTGTCTTTGACTATGTTCTTTTACTGTGGTATGGTGGGCACTATTAAAAGTAAATGTAGAATTAACATAGGTATCCTTCTATTACCTACTTTTCAAATTTGCCTAATTTTTTATATAATTCAATGTCCAAATACTTCAAACTTTCTGTACTGATAGTATAGGTGAATCTCAAATATTTGGTAGTACAATTGATGTAATCCATAAATTCCAGGAATTGTGCCTCACTCCCTATCCAAAAAAGGACAATGTCGTCTAAGGACCTATGGTACAATGTCCATAGTTCTTGTACTCTGATGATTGATGATGAACTGCTCTTATTTAGGCAGTACGATATTGGCAAATGTTATGGGGCTACACCTGTCCCCCACCCCCCCCTTCTGTTGACTAGGTTAACCATAATATTTTCAAAATTCTGATCTGGAGGGTATAAGGGTGTTGTGTTGTATATGATTTTTCAATTTTTTGTCAATCATTCTATCTTTATTAAAACATTGTTTTCGTTGTTGACACTGTTTTTTTAAACATGAACTGAATGTCCCTTTTAAGCCATTTTCCATTAGGTTTTTTGTATGTTGTATTTCTTTTTGGATAGCGCTTTATCCTTCCATAACAATCAGCATACCAGGGGTGTTGTGTGGGTTGAATGAGTCCCATCAAGAAGAACGCCGGCCTCGTCGCCAATAAGCAGTCTCTTCTTCTTCCCCTATATGGACATCTGCTCCTCGGTATCCTCGGCCATATCGTATATGCTTTGCCACAAATGAGATGGTTACATAGAGGAGCACATAACAATCAAATCAACTGTTATGGGGCCACAATCATAGTGGTTTGGTGTTTGGCTCCCTCCAATCCTGTTGCCCCTTCCGGTCGTCCGTGCACGGAACAAGCGTCCCCTCCTCCTGACTCAACACAAAACCAAAAATAGGCACAAACAAACCAACCAACCAGTAATCTAAAAAAAAAAAGTAGGCAGGTGTAGTAGGTAACCACACAGTTTTATTGCACGTAGGTATGCATGTAGTAATGTCATACCTATCAGTGTCAGACATCTATCTGTCAACACTTTCATTCTACTGCATAGCTAGTTAGTGAGCTAATGTCTGTCAGTCACTGTACAGATGTGTAGATGTCAGGCATCCAGCTTGGATACGTACATGCAACCTATGCTTGACTGGCACTGACATGTCTGCTCAGCTGTGTTTTAACTGGCAAAGATAGGACACAACACCCTGTATGCACCATATGCCATGGATACCTCCACTACACTACCACAGTCAACAGAACATGCTTGGGTACAGGTCTCCAGGACAGACACTAACCATGTTATGTAATACATGTTGCATACATGTCAACTAGGGCACCTCACTGGCCATTTGCAGAAGGCACCCAGAGGATTGGCTGATGCATGTCACTCTTGCCCTGAGGGTCAACACAGTGGTGTCTGTAGATAGATTGCCTGCTGGCACATGGCAGTTGCCATGATACCACTGTACACACATCCACTACACTTCCCATCTCTCCATGGACAATAACCAGGTGCACACCTATGAACACCTGCACTGATGCACCCCAGTACTGTCAAATGTGTATGTGTGCATTACTGAGGATATCAGTGTCTGTGTGTTAGCACACCTGTAGTTGGGAATACCCTGAGGCCCTTGACACCCACTGCAACACCCACTGCCATAGCTAGATGTGGTTGCTGCTGTACCAGACATTACATGTACCCTGTTGCACTCCTCGCCCTAAGGGCTTCCTGGGCCTTGCAGTACCAACACAACATTGTTGTACAAATGGGTTGATAGGCATGGGAAACCCACTGAGTTCTAGCAAGTGAGTGTATATGTGTGCATGTGTGTATATATGTTGGGTACAGCATTCCAAGGGCACGTATTCCTATTACAATACACATTGGCACACAGTATTAGGGATAGTGATGTTTCTGCTCATAAGATTGGAATGACATTGCATCACCCTACTATGCCTGTGGCATGTGCTTTAGATGGCTATCCCTGTAGTAGCACTTTTGGGATGGACAAGGGGGTTGTATTGCAGTCCTGGTCAATGTGGGATAGTGGGTATGTCAGAGTGTCATCACGGGTTCCAATGCATACCATATGCACAGTGGGGTGTGTGTACTGGGTATACTGTCATTGCACCATGGTACCCCCAGTACATGTCCCATGTACCACTGTATGGTGACCACTGTCACCATCAACCATATAGGTAACTGATAACACTATCCAGCCCAGTTATGCATGTGCCGTGTGCAGCCTACCTGTAACACATTGGACACACTGACAAGTTAGCATTGATAGGCCCAGGTTTCTCGGATGTGTGTCTGACTGTTATGTGTTTGTTAATGTGTATATGATGGTATGCCACACTATGTATTGTCCACATACAACCATTACATCCCCCATTACCATACTGCACATGCCTGGGAATGTTCTGCATGTAACATGTAACCTGGAACACACATCATCCTAAACGCTGTGTGGTATGTGCAGTTAAAGCCACACACATCAGTAGCACTACATGCCTATGTAGCAGTCTAGTCCCAGTGTTGCCAAATAAGAGTGTGCGTGTATATGGAGGGATCTACTTCAGATTGCTGAATATACATCATAGGGGGTCATCTTTCCATGTGGCATAGGCAGTAACTGTTATACAGACTTGTGACATGTGTTCAACTGTACCGAGGATATGGCACAGCCATGGTGTCACCACAGTGTCATACCCCTTGTGAGATATGACAGCAGACCATCCTCCTGCTATCAAATGTACACCTGCAAGACAAATGGATAACATTATGGAGACCACAATCATTCAGTGTTACTAACAGCTATAATGCCTCATGACTGGACAGCTACACTACCTGCCATGTAAACATTAAACATTACTGCTGACATGTTACACAGCAGTACACTGGTACACTGTAGTACAGTCACTGTGTGCATCAGAACCATATTAGCCTATTCCTGCATCAATGTTATGGATGACAGGGATGTGGCACAGGTATCATCATATGCACAGGGTGTGTTGTTGGTTTGGCAGATACCTAGAGTGGGCCATATGTTTAACACCATGTGTGTGAGTGAGGGGTGTAAGTTACTGATATGGCTGTGGTGATGTGGTGTGTGTAGGTATGGAGTTGCCCTAGGTGTGTTTGTATTGTGTGTGGGTATGCATGCACACAGTTTTGCCATGCGGCTGCCCTATACAGGTGTTTCTTGGACAGTTGCAGACCATACCTGGCAGGGTGTGCAGTTCATCACCTCCAGCCATGGATACAAGAACTATGCCTGCTAGGGGTTCCAATCACAGCAGCCATAGATACCACACTGTCCTGTGCACTGCCACCAACCGCCAACTGTCCCTCTGCTATGGCCACTGGTGATGGGGTATCTATAGGCACTGTGACTGTGTGCAGGGATGGGGTGGATAATGGGGATGTCAAACAATGGCTCAGTTTCGGCCTCTGACAACCCCGCCTGTGCCTCAACACACCTATCATCATTTTCAGTAAATGTATGGACACCATGGATACATCATTTTGTTCTTGGTCTGGTTCAGATTTAATTTGGTATCTGTATGGACACCAACATCAGATTACATGCAGGAGGGCCCCTATCCCACCTCACCTCCTGTGAGTGGAAAACAAGAAACGTGCTTTAAGACCTGTACATCATTGCTTAACAGTACACACACACACACACACACACACACACACACACACACACACACACACACACACACACACACACACACACACACACGCACACACACACCCTGACATTCCACCATAATACCTACCTGTCCCTGAGTTTACAGACTGTCCCAAGTTTAGTCACGTAAGTTCCCCATCCTGCATCACACTTGAAAACCTACATTCATTAATACAAATCATTAATGTATCATTCTTCTAATTGCCTAGATAAGGGATCACAAAACATGACCTGTTACTCCATTACCTCTTTGACCTGACTGTAGTTGATTCTAAAAGGAATCACTGCTGTCATTCAGTGTTCACCCTGGGTATGTCCAGACTTTGTGAGCATGGCCCCATATGTTAGGGGCTACTACGGTCACTCAATAATGTCATGCACTGGAGTGTCATATGCAACTATTGCTCAGTAGATGCAAGATCTGTTGCTCACTCAACTTATTATGTGGACAACAGTAATATTTGGATACACTCACTGGTGTTGTCTAGTAACTCCCAATGCATCTATAGTGCTGCATACATGGGTAGTCTTTCACCTATCTGCTGATTGCAATTTTAACAGTATACCTGGTGTCTAGTTTTCCTCCCAATGCATGTTCCATGCTACAGACCTTATTATACAATCAGCTGTCCTGAGATTACATATCAGACAAGTATTCCTGGTATCTCATGTGTCCATGTACTGCATGATTCCAAAGGAAAGTTGTGACGTATGAACAACCCCACAATCACACATGTGCATACATGGACACCCACACAAACACATACATATACACACACACATCCTACATGCATGAACCCTCCCCTCCGCTCCACCAGATTGCATTTACAGACAAAATGCCCCCCCCCGCACACACACACACACACACACAGTTTCTTACAGGTGAGGTTGCACGAAGATATTGCACACAGACCGCCCACTACCCATCTGTCAACATGCATAACATATGAGAAAAAAGCCCAAAGTGGAAGGTAACTGGAATAAAGCTGACTAGTCCATGACAATATAAAATCCACAGTTTTAATGAATTAAAGTGAGCGCTTTCGCAATCATCAGCATTGCTTCATCAGACAAATAAATAACACACAACTTCTACTTATATATGCTTTACAAATTCAAATCAGCCAATCATATGCAAGCAATTAAGTATCCTAGATACTGTGTGATCAAGCTTGTTCCCAAATCAAAACAAATAAATAAATAATTGCATATACAAATATTAAATACTAAAACCTAAACTGTAATCATATACAAGTACAAAAACTGATGATTATATTGGAATTATTTCAGTTTCCTAGACTTTGGAGCCGGGTCATTTAAACCCAACCCTCTATGTGCTCCTAGCCTCAAAATCCATTGAAACAGCAAACTTTCTGTTTGATTAACAAGGTCCCCCATCCTGCTATTTATGGTCTGAACATGCAGCACTTGAAACACAAGTATGTGTTGTTCATTCTGGGATAGGGCATGTTTAGCCAAAGCACTGTACTCCAACTCCTTCCTTGTACAGTACAGATGATCCCTAGTACATTCCCTAAGATGGCAGTTGGTCTTCCTTACATATAAATAAAACATACTTTGCAATGTGCCACATAGACCATGTTATATGTGTTACAATTTGCAGTAATTCTAAGTTCTCAAAGGTACCCTGTCCCTGGATGTTTGAAAAATCTGGATTCATCTATGTACATACAGTATGTACAATTTCCACATTTATGAGTCCCACATACAGTGCTTTCTACAGGCCTACTCATACTAGGGTAGCACAGCTGTTGTTTCAAATTCTTCATATTGTTATATATAAAACGAGGTTGTGCACCTTCTATACTAGTAGTATCATCATCCACCAAGAGAATATGCCAATTCTTTTGAATGATGTTTTTAAACTTGTGAAGATGCATAGTATAAGGCAAGACCATGGAAATCTGAGAAAGTTCTCTACACCTATTCTCATGATGTTGTTCCACTCGTCTCTCCGAATAGTGTGGCTTAGCTTCCCCCTCCTTTCTTTTTGCACATTCTGATATGCCTTATCAATTTCTTGTGTGCAGTAACCCCTGTTCAGAAATCCTGTTTTCAAATTACAAAGTTCCCTCTTATAGATTTCTTCCTGACACCATAGACGGAATACCCTCATTGCTTGCCCCTTGACAATGTTTGGGACAATGTGCTGTATGTGCATACTATTGCGATGTAGAAATGCTGGGCAAAAGCACTGTTTCCTATGTAGCTTAGTTGACCAACCCTTGTCCACTCTATAAATGGTGACGTGTAGGAAGCCAGTACTCTCTGTGGAATAATTCATAGTAAACTGCAAAACGTCACTAGTACAATTAAGTTGTTGATGGAAAGATTTCAGATTTTCCTCACTCCCCTTCCAACAAATAAAAAGATCATCCACAAATCACCTAAAAAAGGCAACATGGGGGTCAGATAACAAATACTCCTGCTCACAATCCACCATGACTAAGTTTACATAGGTATTCGCACAACTACTGCCCATGGCAACCCCCAATAATTGCCAATAACAAGTATCTTTAAACATAAACACATTGTGTTCAAGTACGATTTCCAACAGCATACACAAGAAATCCACTTTTTGTATAGATAGTTTACCATGCCTCAAAAGAACTGATTTCACCATACCTATCCCTTTCTTATTAGGAATACTTCTGAACAAAGAAACTACATACAATGTAGCTAACAGCCCCAAATTCATCACTTCTGCTGCATTTACTGCTTTATATAGGTCTACTAAAAAATGTTCAGTATCTCTAAGTACATAGGTGAAGTCATTTAATATTTTTTTTAATTCACCATCCAAATAAATGGAAATCGGTTCTGTCAACCAACCTCCCCCTGCTACTACTGGTCTAAATTTAGGACGCCTCAGGTTCTTATGTATCTTTGGGAGACCATGCATCCAAGGGATCAAAGATTTTCAACAATAAAAAACTGAAATAATTCCTTAGTCAGTATTCCCAAGCACATACTTTCATGTAAAGTATTAAAAATGTGTCTACTCATATCATGCACTACACCTGTCGATAGAACCTTATAAACTTTCAAATCTGATAGCATTTCTATCATTGCTTCATAATAGAATGCAGAATTCAGTACTACAACCGGTCCCCCTTTTATGTAAGGGACATATGACTATATTTTCATTCTTCTGCAAATCATGTAATACGTGTCTTTCTAGTAATGACACATTATGTCCCTTCCCATTTAAAACATTATTGCAATCATGTGTATAAACAGCATTCTCACATGCTTTTAAAAAAGTCTCAGCATTATGCAGTAACAAAGGTACAAAAGTACTATTCCTTTTATATTGAGTCTCACTCACATCCTGTACATTTTTAAACTGTAATTTTAAAGCTACATTGCATGTAAACAGTTGTATGCATAACAACTAATCACTAATGTCCATGTTACTCGGCAGTATAAAACTCACATTTTTATTCAGCAAGGATGCCTCAGCTGCTGTTAGTTCATATTTCGACAACTTCCACACTAAGTCTCCAGCCCATATCCCTACATCTTCTTTAGTCTGTGTGTGTCTGTAATGCCACTGGTGCCTCTTTCCATTTCTGTCCTCCTTTTTGTGTTTCTTGCTCCATAGATCTCCTTTTCCCTGCATGAAAGGGTAGAGTTAAAATTGGAAAAACCTGCTGTTGTTCCGTGTCCATGATGATTCTGCATCTTTACGACCATTGCTGATGCTGATGTACTTTGTAAATCCTCATTTGCTGTGAAATTATATGGAGCTTCCATCGGTGTAGAATAAACCGAAGCAACTGGTTTAGGTGAAAGGACGCTCCCTCCATGCTGCCGATTGGTTATCACCTCTTCCTCAATATGCTCATTGGTCACTTCCTCAGACTGTTGCTGATGCACCATCCTCACTCTCTCCAGTTGCTCGAATGAAGGGACTCACCCCCTTGTTTGTTGATTGGTTGAACGTGTACCTTCCATCATTTCATTGGTTGTTCTCACCCATCAAGACTGTCGATTGTTTGTTAGCTGCTCTCCCTGTTCAGCAGCCCTCGGCCAAGTGAATACATGTTGGTTAGAGAAATCTGTTAAATCTCTAACCAACTTCTTTTTCTTTTGCTCCATCTAGTTTCACAGCAAATAAGGATTTACAAAGTACATCCCCTGAGGCGGTTCCACCCGAAGGTGGTGAAGGACCACCGGACGAGGAGGTCCCGGAGTGGGCCCTAGATGTGCTGGTGCCTGGTGCCATGGCCAGAGAAGGTGGACGAGGTGGGTCCACTGGGACCGGCCTTCCCAAACGTGCTATGGTGTTTCAATTTTACAACATATGTGGGTTAGTAATAGTCAAAACATTCCACGACTAGGTATAACAGCATGCATAGATATTCCCATTAACTCGAAACACCAGATATGGAACAGCTGTATAGCAAACAGAACACATGCATATATGGAACCACAGTGGTCATTACAACAGCATGCAGGTACATTGATGGCAGCATGCCACCAATATGGGAGTATTTCAACATGGCACATGCATAAAAACAAATTTAAATATTTATCAAACAATAGGACAAATGTCTCAACAGTAGATTTAATAGAGCACATACCCACTGAGTTGTGCATTTAGTTTATTGTTGCAGATATGGTAGGAGGAGAGAAAGATGTCAATTAACAACTTGTATATCCCTGTAGTTCTCATTACTTTCCTAGTCAGTGCAGTAATCTGTACCTTACAGGTTTTATTACACTATCCTATGGCCTTAGTTTGGACAGTGGTATGGATGTAGACAAGTATATACATGCACTGAGTTTTACCTGCAGTAGATACCTCTTACCTGGTATACCTGTGGAGGTATTGTTTGTTAACACTACCTGACTCTTTCTATGCATATTCCCAGATTCCAGGTTGATGTTATGCACATACCTGTTCATCTCTTATTGCACTCACTCTGCGCATGTCTTGACAGCTTGCAGGTGAACCCGGGACAAATTTTAACTATTGCTCTCATAAACCTTTGGTGAGCTGTACAATGACAGGTTTGTTTGTATTGGCATTTTCCAAATATGTACAGGCCTGACAGCCAATTATATGACATTAAATGCTGCCTACATGTCAGAGATTAGCACACTGATATGCCAGGGGGACAGGGTAGCAGCCAGCAGATATGGGCCAATTAACTGGGCATTCTGGACAATTCTGTGCACTTGTAGGGTATGATTCTGCATACAGCTTACTACCACTCCCAGGATTGAACCATGGCTGTGTCTGCTAAAAATAACAGCGTCCATCACAGTTGAGTGTGCTATATAGATATTGCTGTGTATATCTTCTCTGATTTCTGTCTATAAGTCTCCTGTGATTTTACAATCTCGCCTTGTAATTACAACACTCTTATACAGGGTTTCCTATACAGTTTTATTATGTAGCACAGTGTGTGTGTGACAGTGATGAGTAATACCTTATTATTCAGAGTGACAGCAATACTAACAATGCCATACAATACCAGAGTAAACACTACCAGTCCAGGATTTCAATCTTTTATATCTAGGCACAGTTTTCGTATCTGACAGACCTGTGGAGGGAATATTTGTTAGCACTATGTGAATGTGCCCACACATATTACCAGATTCCACATTATTATTATGCACATATGTCTCACTCTGTTACTGCACACACTCTGGTCACAGCTTCACAACATGGGGAGGAGATGGAACATACTTTGCTTATTACTCTCATAACATTTTGGGGAGTTGCTAGAGTGACAGGTTTGTTCTTATAGATGTCTGACAATAAGTTGTATGTCATTATTTGCTGCCTAAACTTCTGAGATCATCTTATTGATTTTCCAGGGGGACAGGGTGACAGGCAGCAGATATGGGCCAATTAACTGGATGTTCTAGACATATCTGTACAGTTGTGGGGTATGATTCTGCATACAGCTTACTAACACTCCCAGGATTTGAACTATGGCTGTGTGTGCTAAAAATACAACAGTTCATGTCTCAGTTGAGTGTGTGATTTGGATTATGTTGTTTATCTTTTCAATGTTTTCTGTCTGCATCTCTCTTAGTTGTACAATATGACCTCTTGTGGTTACAACAGTCATATGCAGACATTCCAACACATTTATTTATGTAGCAGAGTGTGGGTAACAGTGCTTAATACAACAGTACTATTAAGAGATTGCAACACTACATTACCATATGATACCAGAGTAAATACATGCAGTCCAGCAGTTAGACCTTTATTGTCAGGCTGTTAACCTTTTATTTACATACAACCTATATGAGACTCTTCCTGCCATATTATTTGGTGTATTCAGTACATACCTTAAATAATACAGGTTTTACACTGACAATTAACTTTCTACTACTTTGGGATTTATTTCTTATGACAGTACATGCAAGAGTATTACTAACCTGCCTCACGATGCAACCTCTGCAATCTACAGGCATGAGCTTCCCGGTTCACAGCCTGCTCGTCTGCCACTGTCAAAGACATGCGAGGAATGTTTAGCCATACCTATCTATAATATACATGAGCTGGCAATTATTAAACAGGTAGTGGACTGATACTTAAACATGGCTGGGACATCCCCCATCCACCTAGTCTCTTGGATTCACTGATCCAAGAGCTCCCTCTTTCTCCACTTCAGATCAGCATAGTGATGCCTGACCTGCTCAACAGCTCAAGGTAAGCTAGTGGCACTGGTGAGGTCATGGGAGAGACGGTCCCAGGCTTCCACTTTATATTGGGAATCTTAATACTGGCCCTGCAGCAGTCGCTGGTCATGGTCTTTAAAAGGGAGTCCTGCCATGATTTTGGTCTCCTGGATGCACCCGAAAGTGCATTCCCTCTCCCACACTGGTCATAGTGCCTACAGGAGGAAGCTACAACCAGTTATGAGATGTTTTCCTGCCTGTTGGGTTTAAATAGGGCCAATTTCCCACACTTTGCCATGATTGGACGGTTTTGAAAATGCTAAGCTATGGGCAAATTTGCTTACTTAAAGTTGGCATTGCTTAAAGGGGTATATCAATGGGCAAACTGATTTAGCTGGCCTACACATTGCTTACACCTAGTAAGCAGGGCTGTGCAAAGCTTAACATTGCTTAATTTTTAATTTGCATACTATTTGCTGTTTGATTTATTATTCATTACATGTTATATATGTGTTTGGTATCCATGATTCATGTGTACATACACTGTATGGGGTCCTTGTGTTTATTAGAGGATTTCAACACTTTATTACAATGACACCTAACATCTGGACTTAATGCAGTACTCCAGTTCACATATTTATGTTATGTAGTAGTTTATACAACATAAAACTGTATATAGATTCCTTTCACATGTTAAGTTTAATATTCCTGTAGTGAGGACCTGTTTGGTGATACCTTAATCTTATGCACTGCTGTGATGACTTACTAGTTAACTGCTGTGACTCTAGTGTACAGGGTCCTGGGTTCAAGACTTGCAAGGGTTGTTTATTTTGTTTCTGGGCAGAACAGGGGCTGTTGCATACAGAGTGATTAAGGCACTTTTAAGCAATTATAAGCAGGTTTGCATGGGTTTGTGCGATGGTAAGAAATGCTAACCTCCGGTTAAATATGCTTACAGAGAGTTATTTTCTGTATTGCTTAACCTGTGTGTGCATTGCTTACCCCCATGAAAACAGTCTTAAACCCACTTAGTACTGCTTAAATATGCTTACTCCCACTTACTACTGCTTAAATATGCTTACTCCCACTTACCACTGCTTAATAGTGCTTACTCCCGCTTACCCCCGCACTGATTTAGACAGAAATGTAAAATGGTTCCTGGGAAGGTGGTAGATTTGGACACTCTAAGGATTTATCATTCATTACACATTATACCTTCAATTTGTATCCCTGATTCATGTTACATATACTGTATGGGGCACTTGTGTTTATCTGTGGATTTTACAACATTATTACAATGATATCTCACATCTGCATTTAATGCAGTACTCCAGTTCACAAATATATGTTATTTAGTAGGTTATGCAACAAAAACTATTGTTCATAAAGCGATTTGACATGGAAAATGAAATGCACTGGAGACTCGAACCTGGAAAGACTGCTCGTAAGGTGAATGCTCTGCCCACTACCATACTGCAGTACTGCTTAATTTGCATATATCTTGATATTTCTCTTCTTGTGCCATTTAAGCTGCAGTATACGTAGCTAAGCAATGAGCAAACCCATGCACCTACAGTTAAATTTTATCTGTTTGATAAAAAAAATAACTTGTTTATATTATTATATTTTAACTATTGCTCCTATAAACTCGGGGGGGGGGTGTTGCTGGGGGTATGCATATATATATGTGTCTCAGTCATTGTTATTGCTAAACTGCAGTTCTTGATTTCTGGGGCATGTATATTGTGAAAGCTCCGCTCTCAGACATGCCCCCTGCACTTGTCCACACTCCATGTCCATTTAGGAGCTCAGGCAGCACGCCTTCATTAATATACATAGCACGCTGCTGTGCTGCTCCTAAACGGTCGCCTCCGTGCAGGACTAAGTTGGTCCTGCATGGAAGATTACTGAATCCAGGGACATATTTGGTACTGAGGATCAGGCACCCTGATATATTATCAGGGTCCATGTATGAGGTGTTCTTAGCCTTTGAGTGGGCTGAAAAAACTTATTCCACAACAAGGTGGCAGGGATTTTGGAATCTGTGGAACAGCTATAACTGTTGGCAGTGTAAATTTTGCACTAAAAGTTTTTCAGAGAGGATAGTAGCTATATCCTTTAAGTCAGAGTGTGCACTAGTATTGTAGACTATTTCTGAACATTAGTGGGTGTTACGTCTGAAATCCCTGCCCTAGATTTGTAGTTATGTTTATTTCTTGTGGCTATATTAAGTTCATGCTGCATGGTGATCTTCCATGGTGATCTTCAATGGTTGTCTTAAGCGCTTTGCTTTAAATGTTCATTTATGTTAACCTTCCCCAATATCACCCCATCCAGTTCTGGTTAATTCATGTTTTAGTACTGAGGCTAGTGCAAGCATCATCTACTTCCTTGTTGGAGCATTTGTGATAAGCAAACCTCATAAAGGTATAAGGGTTGCTTCTGACAAATATCTGCCGAGTCATTCAGCTTTAATGTCTGCTGAACCTTCAGTTCTTAGCAATCACAAAACACAAGCAGTATAACCATGTTTACTTCCACAAATCTATGGCATTCATTTATCTGACTTCCTTTTTTATAGCCTAAAATAAGTTAAGAACAATACAGGAAACAATCTCATCTGCTGATACCAAAATAGATGCACACATGTTAACATATTACTGTCTGTGAAAGCATTTATACACTCCTTCTCGATTAGCTATACCCTTCTTACATTATATATTTGCTTACATGTATTTTTTACACAACAATGGTTCTTTTTTTGCAGAGCTATGTGTACTCCTTTTTAATACCTTTCCACTCTTCTCATGGCATACTTGTCTTCTTTAATAACTCTTGTCTCTCCCCACTGATTTTGTCCTTAATGACTTCAAACTTCTGCTCTCCAGAGGCTCTCTTATTTTATTTCTTATCCACTTGCACCCTTTCCTTCAGTTCTGGTCCTTTTAAAATTGTCTTCTTATTCTGCTCATAATGGTGTAAGACACATGTCTGTCTTACTTTTACACACGCCCTTTATTTAAAGTTATTCACACAGCAAAAACATATCTCATAGACTTATGTGCATGATATAATTTCTAGAAAAAGTGAACTGTCTTTTATTGCTGTCTACTATAGTTTACATATCTCCTTAACCTCCTATATCCATTTCTTTATTGTTCTTGCTTGCAGGCTCCTTCTTCCAAATGGTCTACATATGTCAGAACTGATTTAAATGTAAGAAAAAAAATCTGCCCATGTCATAGATTCATGCTAAGCTAACTGCCCTTGCAAGCTATTTTAAGCCTAGCCAAATATTCATTTTGAGACTCAAACCCTGCACCTTGTGTTTGTAAGGCAAACACCTTAGCCATTAGGCCACCCTCCCAATGTCATTTTCACCATACATCCTATTGCGTGCTTTCCCACTCCCTTAAGAAGCTAAAGAACCCCCCATGGTCTCTATCAGAGCATTAATATTTTGCTATTTTGCACTATATGAGTTTTGTTTATCACACACATATGGCCCATCTGCTTACCCCTCATTGGTTAATGCTTGCTGTCACCATCCTCTGCTGTTCCTACACATGACAGCAACCCCTTGCATACACCCCAAGATATTGTCTGCATCCACTTGTAGGAAATCTGTAACTATCTCTTTAACACTTATTCACATGTTCAGCTTGGTTTTACTTCACATTTCTTCTTTATCATTTTCTACAATAAATGTGAATGTCTAATTATGCAAGTACACCACCTGCATTACTGGAAATAATGAACACCTTACCTGTCAAGGTACCAGATGATCTTCCTCTCGTCTCTTCTATTCTCCTTGAATACTCACTCCAGTACCTTAGCACATGAATCTATGCAAGCTATCTTCTTCATACGAGTTGTTTTGCCTAAAACTGTCATGAATGCTTTTTCCAGCTAGAATGATATCCATTCCTTAAAGATGCTCCTGTTCCCGTTTCTGTGTTCTGACCATGTCTTTCTGGTCATTAGTGGTATTTTATTATACTTTTTTATTGCTTCTATTCATATAAGAAATGAGAATAGATTTCAGGTATAGAAGTCTTAATAAAGTAATCAATATGATAAGAAATGCATGATGTGGTAAATAACTACTCTGGCCTAAAATACCAAATTGTAGGAACATTCCATGCTTTTTCCATACTGTGAAAATCAAAATCCAGCAAGTGCTAGTATTTTCCTACCAAAAAAAAAAAATGGAAAATGAGTGTTTCTACCTATATCTTTTGACACTTTTTTTTTTCACCTGCAGCATCTCCCGTGTAGACCTATTTAAATGATTTTCTTCTTTCCTATACTGCTGTATGTCTCTCTGTCTCATGTAATTCCTATATCTTCCTCTTTGTCCTGCTCTCACTTATCTTGCCATAATTTCACCACTCTACCACCACTAAATGATTTCTTCACTTACGCAAAATTTTCCTATACCTCTTGTCTGTTTCTATTACTCTTGTTAATTGGGTCAGAGTTACAATGTTTCATTCATTCATTCATTCATTCATTCATTCATTCATTCATTCTAGTTTTATTCATATTTGGCCAAATTTCTGCCTACCTCACCTTTTCCATCAAGGTCTGAGATTCTGTTTTCTTCCAGATTCCCACCTAATGCCAGGCCTCTGTGCATATCCTGAATTTTATATGCATTCACCAACTTTTAATCTTCCCTATATACTGTCCCTGGTGCAATGATCATCTGATGTGTGCCATTGCCTATTTTTTTCTCATTCCTTCTCTTGATCCACCAGTGGAACTGATACTTTATACCATATGACTGAACATGTGTCAGGCCCCAGACAACTCACTGTATATGGGAGCATTAATTCTCCATTACTGCCAGTTTACCTTTGTACTTAATGAAGAATGTTTCTATAATATCCTCCATCTTTGCAACATACTTTTCTTTACATGCATTGAGATATGAAATAGGTGTAGAACCATCAGCTTGCAGGTTGGCTGATAATTCTCATAACAGGTCAGATCTTTGGACCTTTTTCAAGCCCTGACTCTTCATCTGAAGCTTCACTATGCTTGCACTAATTGTCTTTGCACTGTATTTCCTACTTCCAGACTCCAGTTTAGGGCAATCTCTTACTACGTATTCACTTCCTCCTTTACTGTCATTCATTACATGCACTAACACAGTATTCTTTTTACTACATGCTAGGCCAATGATTGCCCCAAACCTCGCAAACATTCTAAACACCTTGATTATTGATTTAAGTTTGCTTCAAGCAGAATTCATCTACCTGCATGGATGCAGCGCCATGACACCTGACACCTCCCAGCTTCCCTTGCCATCTGTCATAGCATTCCTATCACCTTTCCTCCTAATGTGTCCATTACTAAAATGAAGATATGCTACAAAGTAGTGTTTCACTCTTTCAGCCCCCAGACAAATATGGTTGACTTGGACATGTTCTGGGAAGGGTTTGTTCATGTGCGCTTCTTTGGGGGTGTTTTTTTTTGTATTTTATAAGCTGTACCAACTTTCTCTTTCCCCTCTCCCCATTATCACTATTTACAACTAAGGGCAACTCACCTCTCTGCTCCATGTTTCTCCTTAAGGAGCATTATCACCAACCCCCCCCACTCACACACACACATACACACACAGGACAGGCACACCCATCCCTCCCTGCCTCTGCATCAGTCAATCAAGAAACTAATCAGACCTGGCTTAGCTGGACTGTAGTCAGGACTTTATTCCTCTATGCCATCTGAGTGGCAGAATGGGATACTTGTTGAGCAACCAATACTACTTTTTGGTTGCTTCCAGCACTGCATTATAAAACTGGTTTTACAGAAGGCAAGGAAAAAAAGAAACATATTTTCCAGTAGTGCATCATTTGTCCCTAAATTTTGCTATAGGCCTAAGTGTGTGAGCTAGTGGGGGGTACACATGAACTACTGCAGCAGGGTTAGCCACCTGGTGGTGTAAACCTTGGCTTGAGATGACTGTCACTGTTGAAGTGACATCTCAACCCCATGTGGAAAAAGGGAAAAAGGGGTTTTGGATGGATGGATGGATGGATGGATGGATGGATGGATGGATGGATGGATGGAACATGTCACCCTCCAAAAATGATCAGTTTAATGTCCATATGTTTCCAATGGTATGATAAAGTATGATTAAACTATCCCATACACATTCAAGAATCCTACCTTTGGAAGTGGTTGCTATACTAAAAGGCCACATGCCAAAATGTATTATCACATCTTATGCAATCCAGCAAATTAAAAAAAAGATCAAGGGCTCTTTTCAGAACATCTGCCTGCTCCTGTAGTGTCTACCTTAATATGACACTTTGTGCCTTGACTGCTTCCATTTCATTTACATGGGGTACCTGCCTGTATGCCTCCTTTATTTCCTTTCAGCAGCCTCTCCTTATCTTCTGCAGTAGCCTAACACAACACTGTTTTTTCTAAAACAGAGTGATGGGGTTAAGGGATGACCAGACCCATAATTTTATCTACATTTACTCCATCTGACATGATAAATGTCTGGTGTATATACCAATGTCTGTATGACTGAGTCAATTTAGTGTAATCTGACACTATGACAAGAAAAATCACCATGGTGAGCATTATATTTATTTCCCTTTTCACACTAAAATATATTTTTAAGCTGATATTTGGCAAACACACAAAATACTTAAATAATTTGATTTAAATTTGGCTACAAAGACACTTTCTTTTATGATAGCATAATAGAGTACAAAAGCCTATTTGTATGACATGTAACATTAACATTGACATGCCAAAAAGTGCAGTGTCATCCCCTTTGGTAAAAACTCTGTACCCATGAACTACCACATAGGCAGCAATCTACTTAACACCGAATGCATGATAAGAGACCTTGGGACCCAGGTGGAAAGTAGTCTCTCCTTTGATAGTCACATTGCCACAGTAGTCAGGAAGTCCTTCTACATGGCACACCTCATCATAAAAGGGTTCTCATCCAGGAAAAAAGAGGTCATTGTTCCTCTCTACTCATCACTCATTAGACCCATTATAGAGTACAACGCCCCTTTTGGAATGTACCTCACAAGACATCTGCAGCAGCTGGAAAGGCCACAGAAGTACCTCACAAAGAGGATTACTGGCCTCAAACAAATGCCCTACACTGACCGCCTCAAAAAACTCCAGCTTTACTCTGTAGCATATCACCTACTTCGAGGTGATCTCTGCCTAACATATAAAGCTATGTCAAACCCAGAGCTGTTGGACATGCTACACCTAAAGAAATCCCAATCCCTCCAAGCTACATGATCTAGGGACCTAAGCCTTGTCACCACAATAAACAGGACATGCTGGAGGGATAGATTCCTGTCCCAGAGACTTCCTATACTCTGGAACAAGCTACCCATCTATGTCAAGCAAAGATCTTCATTAGCACTCTTCAAGAAAAATCTTGATGAGTGGATGGGAAATAGGAAATGCACCCCGGGGATCACTTCTGTGTCTCTGCTGGACAGTGGCACAGGAAAATAACTTTCTTGGGTGGTGTAAGCTATGGTACCTTGCTGGATAGGCTTACATAGGCCCTTGGGCCGATAGCTTAGTACCTACCTATGAACCTATAACATGTGAACACATAAACAAGCTAAATCAATCCCTATAAAGAGAGTATGCACATGGCAGATCCAGTGGAGAGTCTAGTTATTACATTAACAGCTGCTTCTATCTACTTTGTTTTTTATTCTCTGCTTCCACCATCTTGTAATTTTTTCCTTTCTATTTAATCATAATTCATTAAGCACCATGGTAACAACGTCCACATCTATGTCTCTGCCACTGGGAAACAATTGGTCTTATAAGTGGTCAAAAACAGGTTTTGTCAAATATACCAACTGTGCTGCTCCTATGCTGACCTCCAGTTTTGACAGCTCCTGTTGTAGCTCTAAAGATCTTGTTTCTGTTTTTCATCTTATTGACTATGCGTGCTAACCTAATTAAGGCCAGTTTCAGTATTTTCCTTCTCCTGAGCATTTTCCCAAATATATATATATATATATATATATATATATATATATATATATATATATATATATATATATATATATATATATATATAAAATCTGTATTCTTCCCATATGGATTCTAAAATGTGGATGTAATACTCTGATTGGAAGATCCTTAGCTCTGTACTTGTGAAACATCATTGCCCTTCTTTGTCCAAACTTAATATCTTTGTAGATATTACTTTCCTTGAAGGAGCTACTTGTACAATTTGGTGAGGTACAGTGCTCTTTGGTTTAAATTTTTAAGCAACATTTTCTAAAGGAATAAACTTATCTGTACATAAGACACTGTAGTCACTGAGCATAATATTTTCAATGATCAATGCTACTCTTCTCTTGTTTTCATGGACTACTATATCTGGTTTTCCCGCATCTATTTTTTTGAACTGTTGATAATGGGTAATCCCCTGTTCTATAAACATCATCATTTTCTATAATGGTTTGTGGCTCATGTTTCCAGTGTTTTTCAGTTACTTCAGTATTATAATGTTTGCATAATCCCCAATGCAACAGTCTTGCCACCTTATTATGGCTTTAGTATATCACAACTAGCAACAAAATGAGCGATTGTTTCCAATTCTGTTTTACAAAACATATTTGTCTGTTTCTCCCACATGTTCAGTGGACTTTGTAAAACAACATGTATGTAGTTCACTATCTTGGGCTGCCAATATTAACCTTTCATCTTTTGATTTAAATTCACCTCTCCTTAACCTTTCCTGAGTTCGATTCTGATCAACATGAGGTTGTACCAAGAGTTTTGTATACTTGCAACTATAGTTATGCATTTTCCGCATCTCTTGCCTTCTCATTTGATCCTTCACCTTATATTCTTTCTTTTGTTTTTGGCACATTTAGTTGCTGCCTGATTTTTATCTACTTCTGGTTTGATTTCCATTCCCACTTGACGTACATATGCTTTTGCTAGACTAAGCAGGAAAGTAATTTTAGATTTACTCTCCTCATGTTTCAAAACTTTCACTGGTTAGGTCTTGTGAGGTCAGCAAGATACATGCAGTCCCATGACTACAGATCTATACATGTAATCAGTTTCGAGGAGACCCATACCTACTTCGGAATGGGGAATATATAATCTTGGAATGCACTGATTTGTATAAATCACCTGATGAACATGAAGCATCCTTCTTGTTTTCCTGTCTAATCTATCCAACACCTTTTGGGGCCAGTCAATCACTCCAAAACTGTAAGTTAGGACAGCAAGAACAAATTGGTTTATAGCTTGAACTTTGTTCCTAGATGTCAATGCTGTTTTCATGATTAATTTAAGTATTCTAAAATATTCCTTACTAAGTTTAATTCACATTTATTTATGTTTTATTGTTTGTCCTTCATCAATTCCCAATATTTATACACTCCCTCCTGCTCAAGTTTTTTTATATCACATTCTTGTCCCAAGCTGATGTTTTCTTGGTGAGACCACAGCTCATATCAAAAGAGCTGCACCAATCAGCACACAACAATTTAAAAAAACACCCAACAAAAACACATTTACCAGACACACAATTTAAATATGACATCAGTAGTGACATCTGCGGTCAACACAGAAATCTAAAAACCAACCAATAAAAGCACATATAGAAGAAACATAATTAAAATATGACATTAATACTGACATCTGCTGCTCATTCATAAAACAAAAGCTGCTGAACCAATCAGCTCAATGAAGTAGGCCATGCTTACGAAGCACTGGCCTTAAAGAAATACTATCATTTAAACCAGGTTTAACATTGGCTTGCAGTTTAATAATACAATGTAGCTCTCTGTGCTCTGTCTTATTCGCAATATCACCACCCCATAAATCCTCAGTTAATATTTCAAGGATAACAAATTTAAAACAATGAGCAGCACCACATTACACAAAATGTTTTGCTAAAGTGTTGGCCGTCCTCTTATTCCTGATATCCCCTACATGCTCCAAAATCCTGTCTTTCTGCATCCTATTCATTTTGCCAACACAAAGCCAAGTAAATAATGTTGACACTCTTACAGTCAACATAAAAACAATGCATATATGAGAATTACAGGCAGAAAGTCCAATGCTACTAGTGATAAATATATACTTGCAAGCTTCACAGAAATGGCATGGAAAGGTACCTAACCAATTAGAACAAGACAATGAAGGTTTATAGAAAGTCCTATAACACAAAACACGCATAAGTGACTGACATAAGAATATGCCAATGCCTTTCAAAATTTTCACACACAGCCCCAATATCACTTGAATATGTGAATACCATACGGGTATTCCTTCTCACCTGTCCCATACATGTACATTGTCAACAAATCCTTCAGCAAAATATGGTTTAGCAAGAGTGTCTCTGAGTGCATGGACCTCATTAACAACTTCAGCAACCTCAGTGAAAGAGTAACCTCTATATTGATGAATTCCTTACACATCTCATGCAAAGCTTCCAAAGCTAGATCATGTCTATTATGCAATCTCATAGTTCTAAGGCATCACCCTTTCAACACATTCCCAGGGATGTGTCTAGGATGCATGCTCAATTTGTGTAAGATATTATTCTTTTTGCAGTTTTTTTTATGGAGCTAAAATCACCTAATGCACTCATACTAACAGATACATCAAAAAAATCTGTCTCAGTACATGAGCTCTTATAAGTAAATCTTAAAAATTCAGTGGTACTGTGTAGTTAATCAGTGAAGCAGGACAAATCATACTCAGCCCCTTTCCAAACTATAAAGACTTCATCAACAAAATGCCTGTATTAGCTGATATAGTCAATGAACGGATTGTTGGCATACACCGATTCTTACTCCCATTGTGCAAGAACTAAGTAGGCATATGAGTTTGCACAAACAGTACCCATAGTCACACCAATCAATTGGAAGGCTGTGGTCTGTTGTTTTGTAATAAGGTCTGAGGAAGCGGTCTTCTGTGAAGGCCCTTTCCTTTTTGTTATTAAAATTCTTGTTTCATTTCTACTTCAGTTTGTTTTTATTATACTGCTTTTTGTTGCTCATTGCTGTGGTGGCCAAAGTCTTCTTTTTGGATTATACTTTGCTGTGGAATTATTTGACCTTTACCTGCATGTGTGCCTGTTTCTCTTTTCCTGTTGTTAGCCAGGCTGGCCTGGTGTCTGTTCAGGGTGCACATATAAATAGTCCTTACTCATGGCTTAATCTTCGTGCAAAGATGTTAATATTTTAGCCAGAAGTTAGGTACTGCATCTGGGTGGGGGATGGGTTCCAATTAGAGGCTTTTCGTAACTTTCTTTCAATCTCTCTGGCAGTTTCTTTATCCCAGTTCATATCCTGTATATTTGAACTTCTTATTCTTTCTTTAACTTCTATCCATTTAGCATCTTTGTTATATTCTACATGATCTTCATAGATATTTCTCCAAAATTTTCTATTTCTTCTTTTTGTGATGGTCTTTCAATTCCTTTTAATTTGTTTCCCAATTATCTCTAAAACTTTTCTGGGTCAACAATAAATTGCTTATTGTATACCTTTCCTTATATTTATCTACATATCTTCTAAGTTTTTGATATTTTTAGTTTATTTTTTGCGATAGTGCATGATAAATCCTGATTTGTTATAATACTGCACATTGCTTTTATCACATCTATCTTTCTGAGTATTCCATACTCTTCTAACAGTGACATTTATTGTCTTAATTGCTTTATAGTTTTCTCTATTCGATACTTCCATGATGGCATTCAATTTCTCCCCATCCTTTCCCTTACTACCTTGTGCTCTTGTGTTAGGGCGCTATCTGTTATCAGTTTGGCTTCACAGTAATGTATCCTATATACTTCTGTTATATCACATGGATATCTATGGACAGTCCTAATTACTGTGCTCATTTGTTTTATCAAACTTGTACCTTTTGGGGTTTTATTGACCTTCTGCAATCATTTACTTTAATTGATCTTAATATGTCTATCCATCTTGATTAAATCAAGAAACTCTTCTCTTAGGTCATTTTCTTCTAAACTGAGGTCACATTCTTTGTTCTCTATTTCCTGTGGGCATTCTACAGAAAGTTCAAAAGCATCTTCCTGTGCCATGTTCTCTTCAGCTTTGCCCTTTGTCATCCATTGCTCTTTCATATGGGAACTCACTGGCCTATCACTACCCGACATTGACTGTGTCAGAGCTACCACAGTTTCCTGCTCTTTCCCTTGCTGTATAGCTCCAAATGAACGTTTGTACTGGTTTCCTGTGGGAGGCTATAAAGTATCTTCATATCTCAACTTTTTAGCTTCCAGCTTCACTTGGTTCTCCTTAATTTATGTGTCCATTGCTCTGTCCTGTTGTGTTGTTATCTGAGTTAAATTTTCTACACTAAATCCTTCACTTGCAGGTAATCCATCACCTCAGTTTCTAGATCTTTAACTTCTCTTTCTATGTTTCCTCTTTGCTTTCTTATTTTCTGATTGGAAAATTTTCCATATCCAGATGTCTTTGCCTGTATTTCTCTTTAAATATATTTGGTGTTGCTGCTTTTGCATTGATTAGTTTTGCTTTCTCCTTTGTATACACATTGCACCATATTAAATCTCTTTTTCTTTCCCGTGTCCGTATTTCTCCTTCAGATGTCTCCAGCTCCTCTTGTTTCTCCTTACTTTGGGGACTTGTTGTTCCATCATGCTGTGATGTAACCTGTGTTAGACTTTCTACGCCAAATGCTTCACTTTGCAAATATTCCATAACTTCAGCTTCGATTTTTTTTTTTTAATTCTACTTGATTAGTCTTCTGTTCTACATTTCCTCTTTGTGATCTTATTTTTTTAATTTTGAAATGTTCCATATCTGGGTACCTTTTCCTGTATTTCTCTTCAAATATCTTTAGGATTGCCTTTTTTTTATTAATTTGGCTTTCTCCTTTGCATAGATATTGCACCATATCAGATCTCTCTTTCTTTTCCATGTCCATATTTATTTTTTACATCCTTCAAATGTCTCTAAATTTTCTTCTTTATATTTTTGCAATTCCTCAATCAATTCTTTTTCCAAATGGCACTAGGTGTCTTGGTCTGTATAGTGTTTTTGGATCTATATCAGATCATCGAATGCTGAAAACAGCAAACCATGATTGATCGACCCTATTTCACTGAAAGCTGAAAATATCGACAGCTCAGAACAGCAGTTTCTTTCCTATGGAAAAAAAATCTCTGTTCCAACAAAAAAAAAAAAAAGTAAACAGTTAAAACACATACACATCTACCTTAACCCTAGTTCTAACCCAAAATAAAAAAGGAAACAGTTTAAAACATATATCCACCTAAGTTAACCCTACTTCTAACCCCCTCCCAAAAAAGTAAACATATATACACTTAACTAAACCCTACTTCTAACCCTGTATTACTATTTATGCACTTACCTTAACCCACACCCTAACCCTAAGGTCAGTAACTCTTGCACACTTACGTTCGGAAGCCATACCGGATAAGGAAATCTCTGAGACTGCACTCCGAGACTGCACTACAGTGCACAACACGGCAAACTAATGAAGTGGCCAAATGACTTCTTTCCCAGGGAAAGAATTCGCTGAAAAGTTGCTTCGCTATTTTGCCTGTTCACTATTTTCAGTTCGGTAAAAACACATTCAATAAAGTGATAGGGACCCATGTTTTTCATGCATCTGTTGTATTACTGAACAAAAATTTTTATTTGAAGCTTCTGACAGTTTTTTTTTTTTTTTTTTTTTTTTTTTGTGGAAGCATTTTTCTTTCCTCTAATTCCTCTCTTAATCTTTTCATATATCTTTTTGTCTGGAAATTCTAGGCATCTTGTGTAATAGTAATGATACATAATTTCTTTCTTATCCTCAATAGTCCTCTCTGTTGTCTGTATGGCTCTTTTTTTGGTTTATCCATTTCTGTGATTTTTGTGAATTGCTATTTCCTTCTACAACAGATGGGGTTATCCTCCCACTGGGCCTGGCTTAGCCCCACTGTAGGAATATTTCCATGTCTTGACAATTCTACACTGTCATTTTTTCTAGTCATGGTACCATTGCTTCTACCAGGATCGGGCACTTTTTTATCCTGGTCTTGTGGCCCCAGCTATTTTCATTATTTTTTAACATCTGTCTGTCCATGATATCTGCTATATAAAATACAAGATATATATATATATATATATATATATATATATATATATATATATATATATATATATATATATATATCAGTGCAATCTTGGTGAGATTTTGTGAAAAACAGGGTCCACCCTATGAAGTTACTAACTAAGACTTGAGGATGAATTAATTTCCAGCAATACTTCTCTCCTTTTGCTGATTTTATCATCTCTCCATTCAGACCCCTCTTTTTAAGCAACATTTCTAGAAGAATTAACTTATCCAGGGCTCCTCTTTCTGAAATATGTCAGCTGTACTTTATTTTAAATCAAACCACATGCAATTCTTATTTGTAATGTTTCATTAAATGCTGGTATCCTCTGTATACAAGATGCTGTTGTCTATCAGATCTTTGACAGATTCAATATAGATATAAAAAACTAACAGATTGTGTCAGTCTTCTCTCATAATTCTTAATAACATAAATTCCTTTACTTACTAATAGCTGAAGCAGTTTCTCAAAATGCTTCACTAGGTATCTCAGTAGCATTTCTCACTACCTATCTCCTATCAGTTTCCTTACTGCCCTTCATGTGTGACAATCTGAAATGTTTTGATGATTCAGGCAGAGTTCAAACACTTAATTATCCAATTGTTTTACATTGTCAGTTATACTAAAGGAACAGTTTCATTTGCAATGAAACTTATAGTGGTATAAGTTACAACTTATGTTGTTGATCTCAAGCAGCTCAAAAATTCAATTGTTGTAGACATTGTCTATTATCCTCCTTAGTACAGATGTGGAATTCACTTGCCTTTATTTCCTGTTTCCTTTAAACACAAGTTAAAGAAAAAACAGCGTGCATTTCATCCTCCTCTGGCACAATGCCAGTGCACAATTAGACAGCAAACTGCCTTTTCTTACATCTTAACTAAGTCCATAGTTACCTAAAATAATACAGAGTTAAACAGAAGAAAGCCATTCCATAATAGTGTTATAGTTCAGCAAAGATGATAATAATAGATCCAAAAGTCAGCCTGAAAATATTATTTAATTGGCACAATTTCCAAATGAAAAAGCTAATTATATTCTATATTGCCAAATTGTTATAAGTTTTGTGTACATTTTAATATTCTAATTCCTGTACATATATATGTGTGTGTGTGTGTGTGTGTGTGTGTGTGTGTGTGTGTGTGTGTGTGTGTGTGTGTGTGTGTGTGGTCACTGTTAATGTGCCTGTACCTGAGTTGCTGTGTACCCATAATGCATACGTCCTTTTCATCACTTCTGAAAAAGAATTGCTACTTGTGTTATGAGATATTGTCATTTTGTGTGGAATTAAAGCTGCATCATAACTTTGAAATGTGATTCTGGCGCCACTATAGACTTCCTCAAGTCGATGGCATGACACAAATGCAAATAGATAATTACATTATGTGTAATATAACATTATTGTAATACAAAAGCTACTTCAGCATTGATGGAAAATTATACCTAAAAATAATCAACTCAGTGAGAACTAATACATAGTTCGTTACAGAAGCAGAAAAGCAGTGACTAAAACAATAATTCTCCCTAATAGTGTGCACATTGTCAAAGAAATAACAGACAGCACAGGGATGTTGTGAGGCCTAATGATTTATTTCACCATACCTGGAAAGTCTGTTATTTCTCTCATAATACTAATGGACTATCAGGTAATTGTATGTATTTTTTCCAAACTTGCTGTAGCATGTGTAAATGTTGTTGGGAGGAAGTATTTTACATCCAGAATTTAAGTTGTGTTAGTATATGCAAACAGCCACATACACACACACACACACACACACACACACACACACACACACACACACACACACACACACAAATATGCAGGTCTATATTACATTATCGAAGTTTCAAAACTTTGAATCTGATATGGTTCACACCATATAATCAAAGAAACACTGAAAATGTAATAAAACACAGCAACCTACAAAAACAAACCATTTAAATGCTGTAAGCAGGGGGTGAGCTCCCCTGCACCCCCCACACTCCCCGCTACTTAAATATACCAACTCTGAGATCGCACTACAGTGCAGAAAAGGGAAACCTTCCTTTTCTGTTCTGTACGGAGATCTCCGTTAAAAGATTCGGAGTTTCAAGACTTCGATTATATGGTGTCGACCATATCAGATTCGAAGTTTTGAAACTTCGATCTTCTGATATAGACCCCAAATATGCCCAGCAATTATCAGTACGTTTTTAAGTGAGAACACTTTAGATGCCTTAATGTGATCAAATGAATGAAAAAAATAATAACACTAGCTGTGTTGTAGCCTCTCAACAATCTCTCATTTTGCTGTTTGATTTCCTGGTAAACTACTTAAGATTGCTGTCAGTCAAGGAAGCTACACATACAGTTTCATACTTCTTTTTGTTCAGAAATGTAAATTATTAAAGTCTGACCCAAATTTTATGCCTTTCTCCTACATATCCTCTGTGTTATGAAGAATTCTTTAGCAAAGAAGTTAAAAGGTACATGATCAGTGCCTCTCTCTCATGGTTGTTCACCCACTTACTCTCTTTCATTCAACATAACTTACATTTCTGTGTCTCTCACACAAACAGACAGACACACACACACACACACACACACACACACACACACACACACACACACACACACACACACACACACACACACACACACACACATACACACACACACATTTTCTTCTTTTATTTACTTTTTACTATTACTATTTTACACTCACAAAACAGAAAAAAGTGTTTAAGAAGTGTAAAAATGGTGCCCATTTGTTGTGTTTTTCAGTTAGAGCTTTACAATAGCTTCATATGATGTTGTGAAGTGTCTGACTTGTTTTTTTTTTTCATTTTTACTGGGAGATATCTGTACATTACCTCCCTGCTGGAAACATTTTTGATTCAATAGAGTAGCAATGTATACGTTAGACTATTATCTAATTGTTGTTTAATGCTACAAATATTAAACACTGTAAAAACTTAGAATGTCTAGAGCATGTCCTTCATATTTCTATTACATGACCTAATAAACGTAGCTTAATAAGAAGCCAGTATCCTGCCAATACTTGTGTTTTCTCAATTTGCTCTGAATTATACAAAGATCTTGGCTAATGATATGATGAGAGATATACTTTCCGTTCAGCTCTCCTAAAGACCATTCTGTCAAAGTTTTCTCAAACACCAAAGTTTGTATTGCTTAAATGGGCAAAAGTGGAACACTCATCAGTGACTTCAGCCCGGAAGCTTGGCGACCTGTTAATCGCGGTTGTTTCTCATGATGTTGTGAGAATACGTAAGTACTGACTATGACTATTCCATCAAAGTTTTCTGTACCACTAAAGTTTGTATTGCTTAAAGCCTCAGAAAAGTTAGCTACAAAAGCTATGTTCTGTTTCTGTCTCTGTCAAAAGAGACAACCTTACTTTTGCGGTTCATTCTTTTAAAACTTAGCAAGCACTCAACAATAACACATTTCTTCAGAGGAATGCTTTTGATGAACACATATGTAGTTGGGTTCTTACAGAGAAACATGAGCCTATTTTAAAAATTAAAATTGCATTTAAAATATAAATTATCGTAATTTACAAATGAGAATAAAAGGTAAAATAATCATAGTGTGAAATAAGTATATGGTTATCAGAGCCATCGGTCCTTCAAGAAACCACAAAGAGGAAATACTGACCAAATGCATTGCTTTGAGTGGATGTTCATGCATAGTTACAAACAGGAAGGAAGAATGATGGAAATTTATACCTCAGAATAATCAGTGCACTGAGAACTAATGCATAGTCCATTACAGAAGCAGAAAGCAGTGACTAAAGCAATAATTCTGCCTAATAGTGTGGACATTGTCAAGGAAATAGCAGACTGCTCAGGGGTGTTGTGAGGCCTAATGATGCACTTAAATATAGCTTGAGTGTTCAGTCACATGTATTTCTTCACTGCTGAAATTTCACTATAAATAGATCTTATATTGTACGACAGCTTCTTTCACTCAGACTGAAAAATGTTCAGATGGGGGAATTATGATAAAAGCAACTCTTTCCTTTAACAGAAGAGGTATTGATAAAACAGATAACTGTGTCAAGACATGGTGTTGGGTACAGGGCCTGGCAAAAACCCTGAAACAAGCATTCAGAGCATATAAAAAATATTTTTCTAGTGATTCTGCTCATTTATATTTCTAAAGTGTCAGTGGTAATAACAACTTACCCAAAGATTTATGTTTTTCTTTAGGTTGCACTTTTTACTTTCTGTATAGCTCTAGACTTCAAGTAGTTTATTACTGTATAGAACTTGCACAACTCCTTTAAGGTTTCATATTATGACTGTTCTTTCTATGAGTCTTACTTTATAATAATTTTGCCATTAACTATCTTTGGAAGTTATTCCCTTATATTTCACTAAGAACTGTGAAACCAAGCATTTTATTTGCTGCTAAAGGTAATATGCTAATACATACATCAAAAACTAAGCATATGAAATGTAGAGCAAATAGAGTAGAGAGTGAATATTTCATAGTATACAGTGCCAGAAAGGGTTAATTCCTTTATGGACCTGGGTAAATTGGTAGGTAAAATTTGGATTTTTTTCTAATTATACTAACTAAATGATTATTGATATTTATACAACTATAGTATGTTTAAAAATAGGAAATCAGAAATGATGAAATTGTTGTTATATGTTTCATTACACCCACGCTAAAGTATGAAACAATAATATGGAAGCCATGTAAGAAAACTACCATAAGTTGTATGTCTTTCGGCTTTTCCCAGTAAGGGGTCACCATAGCGGAACTCCGGTATGCTAATGATTGGCAGTAAATTTTTACGAAATGCCAAGGTGCCAGCTCGACACCCAACCTTCAACGAAGGCACGCCCATTTATGCACGCATGTCTTTCAAACGCTACCCAAGTGCAGGGAGGACATGCAGACTCCACACAGAAGGCACTCCCAAGCCCAGCCGAGAATCGAACGGGAGAAACTCTTGCTGTGAGGTAACAATGCTACCGCCGTACCACAGCGGCATTAAGAAAACTACCATAAGTAAATAGAAATAATACAGTTGAACTATAGCAAGGTCATCTATGGATGTGAATGTTTAAGTTTCTGAGAAAAATTAAAATACCTGAATTTCTACAGAGTCTCATATAAATTTTTAAGAGGAGACCTTATTCACCTATATAGGGTATTTAAACAGAACTGCCTCTGGTAATGTTTGGGGTTATCAAAGAGCAGTGTAGAAATATCAGACGACCTGCTTGGGTGATTATATAGGAATGAAAGATGCACTAATTATTTCACTGGCAAAAAAGCAGATTTTTTGGATAGGCTACCAAATTATATTAAAACAAGTACTAGTCTAGACATTAAGAATAGCCTATTATGTGGACAACTGTTTTGTTATTTTGGTAGGTAAGATGGGCAGTTATCCCACCCATGCTTGAATATTTGCATGTATGTATTTGTTTTCTCATATATCTCTTTTTATTTTAGGTTCATAGGTTCATAGATTAGTACTAAGCTAACTGCCCTTTCGAGGCATTTTAAGCCAAGCCAATTACCCCTTGTGAGATTCAAACCCTGCACCTTGTGTTTGCAAGGCAAGCACCTTAACCATTAGACCACCCTCCCAACCCAACATTTTAGGCTGAATACTAAAGTGATTTTTTTATCTGCTTATTTGATTACCCAGTAAAACTATACAACATTCCATTTCCATGGCTATGGTCAAAAATCTACATTATATACTACTGTAGATGATTTTCTAGAGGGATTTCATGAATTAGTCATCATCTGCTCTCTCTTCATATGCTGGCATAATGGAATAAGTTTTTTCAACAGGCTACAAATACTTTACATTATGCATTAAACAAGCAAAATGTTCCAGGTAATGTTTAAAGATAAATATGGTAGCACAGCTCTGAGCTCAATATTAAATGCAGCATGTACTTAACATCAGGACTGGAACACAATTATAGTCTTACAATTATGGCAAAGTGTTTCATGTTACATTTAAGTGAGCACCAAATATATCACCAGGGAAAAGGCATGGATATCCTTCTTAAGGTACTTTTGATGTTTCACATATGTATTGCTGAGGTCCAATAATCACTTAACTCAGTGACTTAAACCAGCACAAAGTCAGGCAGATAAAAATATAAAACTAGATATTTCCATGAGGGGGTTCAAAGCTGCCTCTACAATCCCTAAACTTATCCATCAACTGTATGGTCACACAAAGATGGGGTAGATAGGATAGTGCAATCATGTCTAGGCAGCAACTACACAGACAAATAATTTTCTAAGAAGAACTGAGATTGAGAAGCAGGCATAAATCAGTTTAAATCAAGAAGTTGAAATCCAGCTAAGTTAGAACTCATTAATTAGAATGAAACAGTATTGTCTTGTAGAAAATTTTCATCTTAACTTGTACATTAAAACTTTTTTGTATCACTCAGCTCCTTCAGAGTTCCTTAAAACTGTTCTTGCAAAGCTTTGGGAGCGCAGGTTCCTGTAAACTGTAAAACTCTAAAAGCAAAGCTCATCTTCCCTACAAGGTGCAAAATTCCTCTAGTGTCAGTAATCCAAAAAAAGCTAAATACCATAATGTAGGTCATTGTTTTCCACAAGACACCAGTAGTGTAATTTTTCTATGTGTTCTAGCAATGATTCACTTTGTTCAGAACAAAAATATGAGGCAAAAATCGGGACATTCTGCAAAAATCTGTACAGTTGAGAGGAATGGCTTGGAGATGTATTCATCCTCAAAAATTTATACATTGAAATTTCCAGACTTCATTAATACAAAATCTCTGAAACAGTTTGCACCCAAATAAGGGTGGTAAAATCCTGGGATTGGTCCTTACCAGTGCGGGAAAGCTTTGTTCCTTAACAATTGCAACTTCCACATTACCTGTATGAATCAAACTACAGATTAGCCACAATCACCATAAGACTGAAGATGGAAGCATTTTCCAATACCTCGACAATCGAAGATTATGCTAAGGGTAAATTGTTAAAACTGGGTGATGATCTGACTAAATTCAAAATTGTCTTCCAATCTGATGATCACAATGCTTATGCATAACTGTTTACCACCAAATTCTACACACATGTAAATAGCTGCGTAAAAAGTAAATACAATACTGAATTCATACCTCTCAACTGTACAGATTTTTGCAAAATGTCCAGATTTTTGCCTCATATTTTTGGTCTGTTTTTCATAAAATTATGGTTTTCCAGCAAATTATAGGCAAAACATTAAAGATTGGAGTTAGAAAATAATGACAGATGTTTAAGTTTAAGACTCCATACCCTTCAGAAAAATTCATACTAATGCAAAACCTGTTAGCAACCTTCTAAGTTTGTAAGAGCAATATTTAAACATTGTCCCTATTTTTGGACCTTTGTCCCACTTTTATGTTTGACTTTGTCCAGATTTCTTGCTCTAAGAGTTTGAGTGGTATGACTGAATTTAAAAATAAACCATCATGGTGAAATCAAAATATAAACACTCTACAATAAAAGAAAAAAAAATGCACACAAAAGTAAGTTTAATATTTAAGATGCCAAAAAAACTCTTACCAAAATTAACAGGGAATTCCCGGCACTGATTAAAGTAACTAAATACAGATATGACGTAAAAACAAACACTTGTGAAGGATAACCACAAAGCCTTTTTTTAACTATGGAAGAAACTCAGAAACAAGTAAATACTTGCCCAAACATCAAAAAGCACACAGCACACTACATATAACCCAGCTATGTGGGGGGGCTACATTTTCCACACACCCCAATGTGGGGGGGGGCTTCACCTCACCAGGTTTATACTAATGTGAACTTCAATCATCCTGTGTCGACAGTGGTGAGAAAGTCCTTCTATGTGGCACAACTTATAAATAAGGGCATGACATCCAGATCAAAGGACATTATAGTTCCATTGTACTCAGCCTTCATGACACAAATAATTGTGTACGGTGCACCCTTTGGCATGTACCTCACCATATATATTCAACAGCTAGAGTGAACTCAGAGTTTTCTCACCAGAAAGATACAGATTATAAAAAACAAGTCCTACAAAAAAGATTGAAAGTCCTATCACTGTATTCTGTCTCATACATTGTAAAAAGGAATGATCTGTGTCTGTCCTGCAGGGTAGTGTCAAGTCTGGCCCTGTTAGAAATGTTACACATTTGTAAATTAAACCGCACAAGGGTCAGTCATTCCAGAGATCTTAACCTAGCCTCTGACATAAATAAATCATGCTTGAGAGATAGATATCTCTCTTTGAGACTACCCCATCTCTGGAACAAGATTCCCATTCACTTAAAGGAAAGCCCTTCCCTGACCCTCTTCAAACACAACCAAGATCAATGGATGTGCAATATTATATTTACTCCTGAGGTGGTACCCACAATCCTCATGGAGAGAGGCAGTCTGTATTACATACCATCATAGCCGCCCTTAGGCATATGCCAACTAGGCGGTTGCCTAGGGCGCCGCTCTAGCAGGGGTACTTTTCCAGTGTTTATTTGGTGTAGGTAGACCAGGATGGGGGCACCAGGTGGTGTGTTAGGGGGCACCATGGAGCCTTCTGCCTAGGGCACCAGTTGACCTAAGGCGCTCCTGCATACCATAGTATAGGCTCATACCCCAGTGAACTTCATTCATTTAGTATTGAAAATTGTTAAACTTAGGTCAAATCTCGCTAGGCTTATATGGGCTCTTAGGCCATTAGTGTAGTACTCTCCTATAAACATATGAACCTATGAAGTGCAATTGTAGCCTATGTACAACTATAGTGTGACTGCACTGCATCACGAACATACCACTACATCACATCAGTGTTACCACTTGATAGTTTGCATGGACACATATGGATGGATGTCAGGATTTCATGTCAGTATAACATTTTGACTGACAATGTCAGGAGGACAAGGATTCTGTGTCAGATGTCTTGAGTTTTAACATGTGCTTATACTGGGTGCTCCATATATTGTTTGGCATGTGTACAATATTGCAGGGACAACTTTCTCGATCATTGCCACTTTTTGAACTGCTGTGCTTTCTGTGCATATGGTCATAGTTATTGCATTGCTATAGGTTCATAGGTGTGTACTAGACTAATGGCCCTGGAGCCTATATAAGCCTATCCCATGAAGATTTCCTGGCATCATGCTGCCCAAAGTTAGTTCTAATGCTCCTGTCAAGCAAGGCCACTGAAGTGATCCCCAGAGTGAACTTCCTATTGCCCACTCACTCATCAAGATTTCTCTTAAAGAGGGCCAGTGAAGAGCTCTGCTTGATGTGAATGGGAAGTTTTTTCCTGAGTATAGGAAGTCTCTGGGTTAGGAACCTGTCCCTCCAGCACGTTCTGTTTATTGCAGTAATGAGGTTAAGGTCCCTGGAGAATGCGGCATGGATGGAATGGGATTTCCTTAGGTGTAGCATATCTAGCAGCTCTGGGTCACACATGGCTTTGTAGGTCAATCAGAGATCACCTCTAAGTAGGCGATAAGAGACAGAGTATAGCTGGAGTTTTTTGAGTCAGTCCATATAGGGCATGCGTCTAAGGCCTAAGATCCTCTTAGTGAGGTATTTTTGTGATGTTTCCAGTTGTTGTAGGTGTCTAGTGAGATACATACCAAATGGGGCATTGTATTCTATAATAGGTCTAATGAGGGACTAGTAGAGAGAAAACAGGAATGTCTCAAAAGCCACAATTACCTTTTGAAGGAATTGAACCCATGCATCAATGTCAGCACTAAACTGGGTATTAACTGTGTGTACCACAGAAAGAGGCCATCATTCTCTCAGGCTGTTGTACCATTCATTATAATGGATCACTTCTTAATTTGCACATATTGCAGATGCTTCAGTCAGTAGTCATTGGCATTACATGTGTCAGATGCATGCAATACCCAGCTGTGTGTAGGGAACACACGGATAATAGTGTGGTGTTTGTATGTGCTATTATCTGTATGACTGATATCTACATCAACCAGGGGTGCTTTAGTCAAGTGTATCACATTTGGCACAGTCAGCTTCCACACATCTGGTAGGCCACACAGAGCTATTTTTTGGAATGTAAACACATTAGGATTTGATAGTGAAGACTTCCCTTCAAGGTGTTATACTAGATGTTCTACTAGGTAATATGCCTTTCAGTGTTGCACACAATAAATACACAGATCAGTGATAACTGATGTCATGGGTTTGATCCTTGCAGGTGGTGATTCTGGTTTATGTGTCATTCAAGCTGACAACTGGCCATGACTGGTCCTGATATCACCTCCACTTTTAACACTGTCCCTCTTCAACCATCCAAAAACTGGTCATTTGTAGGGAAGGGGTGGTAAATAGAATACTGACAATCATTTCAGTTGTAGATTTCTGTTCCTGAAGAAGTTGTATAATTAGTTACACACATATTCTGTCAATGTTGCACATTAATGGTCATAATATTGTAAAATTGTCCATGATTGTTCCCGTTTCTGTCTACATTTGTCCAGGACTCTGTTGCTATGTGCCCCTGATTGGTTGAGAATTATGGTGAAATGTCAGTCATATTCGAGGAAGTCATTTTTCAGATCTTCAGAGTATGCAGCTGGCCATGAAACCATGTTTGTATTCAAGCAAGCATTACATGCAGTGTGAATGTGCCACGAACTGTGTTGCTCATCCCGCAAAGCCAACATGGAGTTTATTGAATCCCCAGGACTGTGTATCTGGCTGTTAATCAGTGTGTGAGGTATAGTGTGAAATAAGAATGTAAACATCCAGTCCTGCATTTTTGTTATATTACTATAGTAAATAATAAAACAGAGGATAGTGAAAGAAATATTGTGATGCTAGAGGGGAGGAGCATGATGGATATCCAAACTCAAAATAGAATTATGCTGCAAAGGTAGAGGTATAATTAGGACATAACAACTCTGTGTGAGTCTTCATTAAGGAAAGTGTTTACTAGCCTTAAGGCTGAAAAACTACATTTCCTCTGTACTTGGCTTTGTTGTCTATATAGATATAGATATAGATATAGATATATAGATATAGATATAGGGGGGCGCTACAGAATCCTGAAAGCCCAAAATCCTGAGACCAAAATCCTGAAAGTTCAAAATCTTGAAAACACACAGGATACCAACACTCACTATATTCCAGCAGAAGTACATACTGAAACATATTACCCTTCAACTATATGCAGGGAGGCAAGCCCCCTGTACCCCCCACACCCCCTGCTACTTACATATATCATCTCTGAGATTGTAGTTCACTATACTAAGTGCAGTCTTGGAATTCATAGATTAGTACTAAGCTAATTGCCCTTGCAAGCCTAGCCAATTATCCCTTGTGAGACTCAAACCCTGCACTTTGTGTTTGTAAGACAAACACCTTAACCATTAGGCCACTCTCCCAACCTTGCAATATTGTAGTAGCAGGGAGTGTAATGGGGATCATCCCCCCACATGGGGGGTGCAGGGGGATTTGCCCACCTGCTTATACTTGGTGAACAGTAATATAGTTTGTGTTTTATTTGTTTCTGTATGTACTTGTGCTGGAATATAGTGAGTATTGGTTTCTTGTGTGTTTTCACGATTTTGAGTTTTCAGTATTTTGAACTTTCGGGATTTTGGTCTTCAGTATTTTGGGCTTTCAGGATTCTGTAGCATTCCCAGATATAGATATGGGTTGCCAACAAGTTGTCAAACAATAGCTTGTCAAAACTGGAAAACTGCTGGCTGGCATACCTAATCGAAAATCAGCTGATTGAACATGCCAGCAATTATATTGTGAGAGTTCAAAATACAGTACAGAATAGGGAATCTGTACTTTCCTGACTGTAGTGCAATCCTGGCGCTGGTACATAAAATTAACAGGGGGTGTGGGAGACTGGGAAATTTTCACATTCTTGACTGTAGTACAATCCTGAAGTTGGTACACAAAATTAACAGGGGGTGTGGGGGCACAACCCCCAACATGGGAGGTGCAGGGGGTGCTTGGCCTTCTGAAAAAGGTATTTTGTGTGAGTTTTTCAGCTGGTGTTCAATAAACTAGGATTGATCAGTTGAAATTTGATGAATAAAAGTTTTGACCAATTGTTGGACTTTTTTATCTATTTCTATACCTAGAAAGAGAAGGAAGTTAGGGAAGATAGTAGGAGAAGTAAGAAGAAGATGTGAGGGTTTGACTAGGTAGCAGGGGTACACAAACCAACATATAACACAGGCAAGATTGACAGAAGAGGTACTGGCACAATGAAGGAGGGGAATGGCAGTACAGAAGGAGACATCAAACAGAGAGAGAGAAGGCATTCTAGAAGGGGGGATTGGGAAACAAATTGTGGTCAGCCTTGACTCAGGAGGGAGGGTAACACCAGATTGAGTATAAAATGGGGTATAGCTGGTGCTAACCTGGTCCAATGGGAGCTTAATCAGCATCTCAGAATCCCACCCTACTGAGCAGTAGCAAAATGTCAGCTTGAATTCCTGCTGCTGGTGCTATTGGCAGTGTGGAGGTGTCAGTGGTAGGCTGGGACACTGAAGTTTTGGGTGTGTCTGGTGACAATGGAGTTGTCACTGGCAGGGAACTAACAGACCTACACTGAGGGATGGATACTTGTCTCAATGCTGCTGCACAGAACTGCAATATAAAGAATGAGAAACAAAATAATTCACAATATTTATTTATTTATTCAGTTCTCTTTTGTTAACTGGTTTAGTCCACAGGGCTGTTGGCCCATTTTAGTGAAGACCTGAGGAGAAAAGCTCCACACAAAAAAATGACAATAACAAAGTTTATATTACAAGTTATGTGAAAATTTACATACATTACTATATGCATTCATGACATATATGAATATGAGAACATAGCAAAACATACATTCAAGTGGTAGTGGAAAATTAACAAGCAGAAAATTCAGCATAGACAATCCCTGGGATTCTTTAAACTAAAATCTCCGTGCAGGAACAGTGTAGCCACTCTTGCACTGAAAATGGCCACCGAGAAAACAGCCGACTTGACATGCACGAGCCTGCCGACACTGTTCCTGCATGGAAAGCCGTGCAGAATGTTAATTACCTCATTTGCTGCTGAAAACCATGCAGATGAGGTGAATTAGTGATTCAGGAAGCAGGCAGGTATCCATGCAGGAACAGTGCTAGTTGCAGAAATGTGTTTGGTTACTAACCAATCACATTTCTGCAAACAACAAAACAGAGGCATGACAGCTCAAATAAAATAATGTATTATAAACTTGAGGCATGCCAATGGCCAAATATATTGCCATTGGCATGGGAAAGTGTTTAATTTAATAAAAAAAAAAAATCACAGTATTTTTTTTTTGGCCAATCTCGGACGTTTAAGCATAGGGCAGCAGCTAGCAAATGGGATCGTGCTGAAAATTAAAAAGAAATATTAAAACTCAGTTTTAGGGGAAATCTGCATTTTGCAATTATAGGCATGCAGAATCAAAACATTACCAGAGAACACTGGTTGTCAAGAGGAAAGGCCCCATGTCAGAGTAGTAACTGCAGACTAAGGCAGTGCAGTATGCAAATAAGGGGAAATTTACTGAATCACAAAATATTCTAAGTCCACTCACTGCACCTAACCGTGTAGGTGCTAGAACAGGATAGTGTAGGTAGGAGGAGCAGCTAACATGAAAAGGGGATGTGTCATGCTTGCTGTATGCACACTGGAGCTTCGTTGCCTGGTTTTATGCTTAGCTAAGCACAGCTAAGCAAGGGGGTATGTCTGAGGCTGTAATGTCTTACACCATGAAATGAAGAGCATGTTCGCATCCAGGGAGGGCCATTTCTGGCAAAATGTCACACCTTGGGGCTTAAAAGGGGGAAAAGAAAAAAAAAAGGGAAATAGCAAAATACAGCCGTTCAAATACAAGTAAAATAGCTGGTAGGTGTCTCAAAGTCAACCAATCACATAGGCAGCATCTGCAACACACCACTATAAACTATGCAAACACCTTCCAGTCTGGTTTTCCCCACAAACTCTGCAGGGGTAGGTTCTACCTAAACCATAAGGGCAACACTCCATCAACTGCCAGGTCATGTGCAATGTCCAGGGCATTATCATGAATGTGTGTGCTGGCAGCCCTGGAAGCTATCACGACTCCCACATCTGGCAATCATCACAGCTGTACCAGGCATTTGCCACTTGGGACATCCCATATGGCCATCTGGTGGGGGATGCTGGCTGGTCAAATAAAATATTATGAAGCCAAAATGGTGTCTATTTTGCAGGACAATACTAGATACAGCAGTGTCTTATCAATGAGATTAACATAGCTTACAGGAAAATAGATTTTGCATTGAAATATTTATTTGATCAGGAGGCCATTGATTTTGAGACCTACTCTTATCTTGAAAACAACAAGTCTAGGTTGTCTTTGATATTCGGAATACCCAAGCTTTATAAAAATATTCGAGACCCCCCACTTAGACCGATTGTGGCCTCAGAAGGTTGCAAAATTGCCCCATTGGCAAAGTATCTTGACTGAAAGTTAAAAACCTTGTGGGAAGGGGAAACTAACATCTTGAAGGATTCATGGGATTTTCTTTCCAAAGTTAAACCTGAGTACTTTTCTGAACAACTAATTTTTGTTAATATAGATGTGGTACATTTGTTTTCTGTTATCCCACATGACACGGTTTTACAATGGTTAGAGGAAGCACTCAGAATGAAGGTCGGAGTATCGGAGAAGGATATTTTTGTATGCTTAGAATTGGCTGATTTGGTTCTCAGGAACAACTTCTTGTTTTTTGAAGGGGAATTTTTTCATCAGGAACAGGGAGTTGCTATGGGGGTCAATTGTGCACCTACCTATGCCAATCTTATTCTGTCTATATGGGAACACAAATTTGTCAACCATTGTCAATTTTCCACGTGTTGGAAAATGGACAAAAGATGCCTGGATGACATCTGTCTTTTGTGTGATGACAGTTTGGAGCAACTCGATAAGCTTATTAAATATCTTTCACAAACTACCACCTTTTTGAAGTTCACCCATAAGGTAACATTTGATCGGATTAATTATTTGGTTGTTTCTACTCAGGAGAAGAAAGGGGGTTTCAAATCCACTATCTATAGGAAAGAGACCTTCTCTAACTCTTATATTTGTTTTTCCTGTGCACTTCCATATGTCCAGAGGAGGGGCATTATCAAAGGACAATTTGTCCACACAAGCAGAATGACGTCCGTAGATGATGACTTTGACAAGGAGTATATTAATCTAGAAAAATGTTTATGGAAAGAGATTCCCCAAACAAACCTGATATTTCAAGTGAAGGATGAAGTTAGTACTGGTAGAAAAGACAGATACCCTCCCATTTTAGGTAAAGGCTCATTTATGTCATATTGTGTTCTTGGCATTAAAGGAGTATCTCTACACCACTGGCACCCTTAATTTGTATCTGATATCATGGCTCATTCTTATTAGTCCTTGAAGTTGTTATTTAATAGTTTCCTTCATTTTTTTTTGTATATTTCAGTTTTCTGACTGATTTCCATTATTGTTAATGCTTGTGGACCCAGTGCTGTCATGAATGAAGTTTCAAATGCTTTACCAACATGACCAGCACGTGTTCATACTTTGCAATCCAAATCCAGGATCCATATTAGTAAACCATTCCCCACTGAGGTGATGTCATAAAAGTCTTTTCACCACATTCAGAAGATGCACTTTCACTCATAATGGGTTAGCTAGGCAGGTAGTGTTTAATGCTAGAGTTTGGATGTACAGTGTAGTTGCATGTTTGAATCTCATGTCCACCAACTTGTATTCAAAGATATTAAAAGTTGTTTATAGTATTAAAAATGTGTATGTTGATTATCTAACATTCTTTATTAATAAATTGTCTAGAAACTGCTCTGCACAATGTAGATCACTGTTAATTGAGGAATAATACCATTCAAAATTCTCTTTTCTGTTTTCAGATGAGGAAAATCAGACCAGGATCTGAGCTCTGCGCATCGAGCAGATGCACAGGCTTGAAGAACAGTGTAGGGACAGAGGTATATTGATTACTTTTCTGTTTTTGTAATGAAATTCATATGATCCTTTTGCAGGTCTGCATTTTTCACAATAACATGTATATTGATTAGAATGCAAGAACATCCATAATGCTTTATTGAGGTAAGGGAAATTATCACACTATAGCTGTGCTTAAAACATTGATTTAAACAAAAAATTTTGAAGCATCATGTAGGATTAAGCCATTGTTTCAGCACAGTGTTTGAATTGTACTGTATCTGTTACACATATTTTGACGTTGATGTTTTGTATACAAGTCTTAGTGTTCTGATTATTGCTTATAATTGTGTTTTGTTATGCTATGTGTCCAGCTGTGTTTTCCAGTGACCGATCTGCTGTGCATAGCCTGCCTATTCTCAGACTGAATAGGCTTCTGCTCTATCAGTGTTTGCACTGCTGTTTGCAGACAGCATGGGGTGCCCTTCAGTTCAACACACTGGTATTGCATCTGCCTACAACACCTTGGTTTTATTTGCTAAAATGTCCACGGTGGTGCAGGGGTGGCCACGGTGGTACAGCGGTTAGAGTTGCCACCTCACAGCAAGAAGTTCTCCAGTTTGATCCTCAGCTGGGATGCTTTCTGTGTGGAGTCTGCATCTCCTCCTTGTGGTCACGTGGGTTTCCACTGGGTGTTCCAGTTTCCTCCCACATCCCAAAGACATGCTGTAGGTGGATTGGACATTCTAAATTGGCCCTAGGTGTGAGTGCGTGCATGTGTGTGCCTTCTGTGGAAGGTTGGGCACTGGGCTGGCAACTCAACACCGTAAAACTCCACTGCCAATCATGAGCAGACAGGTGATCCACTGTGGCGACCCCTAACCTGGAAAAGCCGAAAGAAGAAGTGAGTAATGACATCCACTGTCAGGGTCAATACAGTTGTTGTTTATGCTTAACAAGAAAGTGGTTGTTGTTTTACTATATACTGAAGCTAATGTCTATGATGTATGCTATTTATTCACCACTACCAATAATAATATCAAACGTATGTAGTCTTCTGCTGTGATACTGCTGACAAGAATGCTTACTTTAGTCCTGATATGCTTACAGTATAGAGTCTTTTAAATAATAGTTGGTCACTAACTGTGGAATATATTGAACCACTCTTTTTAACTATTTCCATAATGTTAAAAAATCCTTACTAGCCTTGTGTGTCAGGTTGCTCCAGTTTATGTCTACAGCTTATAATATATTACCTGTAGAAATACAATCATTAACTGACAGTAGCTAGTTGCATCTGTTGTACATTCCTAAGAAGATTAAGTTACGCTTAGTAATCACAAAAAAAAACCCTCGGGGCACAAAACATAAAACAATTAAAACAGTGAAACCACAAAGGATGCTCCACAGAGAATGGTGAATTACACTTACTGGATTGATATAAGTGACATTTGTTTGCTGTTATATAGTTTGCTTGAGGAACACCTCCTCACATTACTTTGCAATTAAAGTGATGTTAACATAACTGCTGCCACCTTTAAAGAATTAAGTATACGATTTACTTGAAAGGTAATTACAGTAATTTACTCACCTTTGGTATCTATTGAAGCCATCTAACTTAATACTCTCCTACTCAGATGTCTTATAATACTTTTAGGATCTGGTTACTGTCTCAAACTCAATTCAAATCAGAATAACTGAGCAGACTATATTTATGGTGTGCCATCACAACTGTATGTTAACTGTGGGGAAGGGAATATCTGAACATTATAACACTAAGCATTAGTTTAAGGTATACATCAAGTAAGTATCTCTACTCTAGGTATTTGTCATTGACATCTACATTTAACTGAATTCTTATTAGTAGACTATGGTAATATCTCAACAGCATATGAAGAAATTCTTGATGAGCCATAGATTGTTTCTGGAAAGTCAGTGAACATAGTTCATGTGATTCTGTCTTCTCCATTCACCCTCGTTATGCCTGGGCTCAGTCTGCTCTCCTATGCTACCCCCAATTCCCTCCCACCCCACCTTACTGGATTTATATCATTCTAGCTTTTCCCTCATTGCACTGTAGCCGCTACTGACAAACCTTTTTTTCAACATGACTCCCACTCCTCCAAAATGCTTTCTAGCATTCTTACTACAATTTTTTCATTATAATTCCAACAATACTGCACCTCCTAAACTCGATATGCTAGTAACTACCTTCCTTTCACCTCTGTCTCTTTCCTTTCTGCCACTACCAACTTTCAGACCTGTATACTTCTAAATTTAATCTCTCCCACCTGGCCTCATCCCAAAAAGTATTGGGTCCAAATGGAGTGATGATAAAATCATCAAGTAAAGGATAATAGTATTGTTGGAAATGAATTAATCTTTAAGTTTTGGTGAGTATCCTCACAAGGTGGACTCTGTTTTTTTCAAAATCTCACCAAGACAGCATGGATATATAGACTGTATTTTGTATCACATATATGATAGATAGAAGTAGATTAAACATAAAAAAGACAGCTGGGTGCAAAAGTCCCTGGATAAAAAAGTATCTAACCCTGGTAGATGCAATGGCAACAACACTGGAAAAAATAACAGTGTAGAATCCTCAAGGCACAGAGACACTCGTACAATGGGGTTAGGCCAGACTCAGAGGAGAATGCCCCCCCCTGTTTTAGAAGAAAGTAGTAGTTCACAAAAATCACAAAAACTGACAGGCCAAAAAAGAGCCATAAAGATGATAGAGTGGAGTACTGGGAATAAGGAAGACATTATGTATTGTTACTTTTATGCAGAAAGCCCAGAATTTCCAGAAAGAAAATATTCAAAAAGATTAAGAGAGACATTAGAGGAAAGAAAAATACTTGCACAAGAAAAACTGTCAAAACTTCAAATGCAAATTTGTGTTCATTCATACAACAGATTCATGAAAAACATTATATAGACCAAGAATCACTGGGCCATTTGGAAAATGTAGCAATGGTGGAAGTTCAAAAATACAAGGAACAAAACCTGGAGATTTCTGGAAGGTGTAAAAAAGAAACATGAACATATGAAAAAAGTGAGAGATTTGATATGCTACAATATTTATGCAAAGGAGAAAGCCATAATAATTAATGCAAAATTTCATAATACAAAAAAATTATATACATATATATATATATATATATATATATATATATATATATATATATATATATACACACACACATATAATTATATGCATTATGATTAGAAATAGAAGCAATATAAGTTAAAAGATGTAATATTATTCACGTTGTATAAAAAGCAATTTATATGTATATATTTAAGAATTAATGACAGACATCAATGGTTGAATTAAATGATAGTTGCTGATTTGCAGATATGGTTAATACTGAAAGCATTACAGATAATCTCTTCTTTGATATGCTCCATTTGGCTGGGCAGATCTGAGCAAACATTTTTTTCTCCTGTCGTGGTTTTGATGCATGGTCTATGTAAGGCAATGGCATCATGTTAGCTTCCTTGTATAAAGCATGAAGATTGTTTTATTCAAAGCTGAGTCTTAATTGGAGTGTAATGGCCAGGAATGGGTTGTTTGAATTGTAGGGCACTAAGGAAAAGGGTTGTACTTAAATAGACTGTTAACTAGTGGATGTTACTGAATAAGGTATAATAATGCAGATGTTTGGGGGGGGGGCTAAAACCATCTGAGGTTTGTGTGTATTGCTGGTGTAATGTAATAAAAGAAATTGGTAGGGTATTCCTGACTAGATATAATGGGATTTGGTAACAAAGTTTTAGTTGATGTAGGACTTTATTAGTTTTGGAGTCCATGTGAAGAGAGAGAAGTTTTGATTAGAGTCCAGAAGACTACATAGTTATTTTTCCTGGGTCACATTTGAGGTACAATTGTTGAGTCTGTCTTTTATTGGGAATAGGGTGTTATTAATCAGTTTCTGTGAATTAATAAAACAGTACTCTCGATTTACTTGGGCTGATAATGAATTTGCTTCTCTTGGTCCATTTGTAGTTGGAGTAGATGTTTTGATGAAATGTGTGATTAAGAGAAGGGAGAGACAGACTTGATTGCAATACAAGGCAATCCGTTTACATGGTTATATAAAATTGAGGAAGATCCTGGATTAAGTAATTTATAAAAAAGGAGAACATTGGGGTCAAAAGGAATGAGCCTTGGGTACACCGACATTTATGTTTCTTCTAACGTTCTATTATATGGCTTTTTGGAATGTGAAAAAATGAGCTATGGACATTTTGCCTATATATACAAAAAAAAAAAAAAAAAAAAAAAAAAAAATCTTGCTTTTTTCCCACTTTTCTGAGAGTTAAAAAAGTTCAGTTACAGGCTTGCTGTTCCTGAACTGTTTGAAAGTTTCTGTGAGGCCATTTTTGCTTGGGCTGGAGGAGGGTCTCTCTGTTGATCAGTGGCAGTGACTAACATTGAGCAGCTTCCCTGCCCCCCGTAGAGGTGGTTACTGACTTGAAACTGTAGTTTTATTTTCCCTTTTGGGTCTATTCCTGCTTCTTTCCAGCCCCTGCTATCAAGCACGCTTTAACGTGCTTTAGCGCGATTTAGCACGGAGTTGCCACTAGAGCAGCATCGGGCAGCGCCGTTAAACAAGGTTAAACTCTTTCTGGCTCCAGAAAGTCTGTTCTTCAATTTTTCCCTTAGAACTGCTCTGTTAGGAACCTAAACAGTTTACACCTACACTAAAAAGTGCAGCACTTGTTCCAAATAGCTTTTTCTTCTCAATAAGCTCAGCACTTGTCTTATAAGCATATCCCTTGTCTTATAAGCATTCTCTTTGCAGGTCAAGCACTCCTATATTATACAAATCTCTCACTAGCAAAACCCCCCAGGAGTGCCCACTTCCCTGCTAAGCCCACTACTTTTCTGTCTCATACCAACTCATAATTCTTTCTAGCATGTCGAAGGGTCAGATGCTGGTGTCCTCTCCTGCCCAGTTGGTGAATCTGGGAATTCTGAGACAATGTTACAATTGTCTCATGTACACGGACAACCCTCTCCTCCTCCCACGTAACACTAACACTTGTGAGAGATGCAGCTATTTAGCCAGACTGGAGGCTGAGCTCTCTCAACTCAGGACTGGCAAGACCAGGCAGGAGGAGAAGGCAACTACACACACCACAATACCAGTCTCACATAACTCAACCACACCACTGAATCAAACACATAAACACACTAAGACATACTCGGAGGCTCTGAGTAAAAATTTACCTAAACAGCAGAGGCCTCCAAAGCAGACACCCAAGCAACTGCAAACTCAATACACCACACAACAACACATAAACAACAAAATCAGTGTGCAAAGCAGTCACTGCCCTTAAGGCCAAATACAACACCAAACATACTTGTCATAGGTGACTCCATAGTCAGACACACTGACGTCCCGCTCACCAGACCGAGTAAGGAGAAGGTCACAGTAAGCTGCCTGTCGGGCGCTAGAATCCGCCACATAACACAAGCACTCAGGTCTCTCAACAGCAGGTACAAGTACGACTCAGTCATTGTCCACGCTGGTGTCAACGACCTGAGATGTACCTCCTTGGACTACATGAAAAGAGACATTGAGGAGCTCTCTGATTATGTAGCCCAGGCAGGTATGACCCTGACCTTGAGAAGTATCCTACCTTCACCTAGAATGATGCCACAATACAGTGATAAGATGATCAGCTTTAATAATTGGCTTAAATTCTGGAATCATTCAAAGGGGATCCAATGTCTGTCTGCCTGGGATGACATGCTGGACAAGCCACGCTGCTTCGCAAGGGACGGCTTGCACCTGTCACCCCTAGGCTTCCGGATATTGGCAAAGGCTCTTGCCACCCCATAGTGCCTTTTTAGGCAAGGCTCAAATTCTAAACCTACCACCCTAGAACACAAAAAGTAAAAAACTAAGGGTAATGCTGCTCAATGCCAGAAGTCTCAATCTCAAGATGCACGCACTGAGGCCCTTCTCAGTATGGAGAACATCGATGTCTGTGCTGTGACAGAAACCTGGTTCAAGGCTCCTGAGAGCACCCCAGCACTAGCAGGTTTCACCTCATATCATGCGTTCCGCCCCAAAATCCGGACAACACCAAGAAAGGAGGGGGGGTGTCCATATTCATAAAGGACACCCACACCTCAAGGTTGGTGGCAACGCACGATGCATCGGAGACCATCCAAGTGCAATTAACCATAGGCAAGACTGCTCTGCAATTTGTAGCATGTTACAGGCCACCCTCTCAAACTCAGGAACCTCACATGGCCTTCCTGAAAACAATGGAGGGGATAAATGTATCTCCAAACACCATCATACTAGGTGACTTCAACTACCCTAATATAGACTGAGAACACTACTCAAGCCCAAACACTCTAGCCCAAAGGTTCCTGGAGTTCATAAACTCAAATGCCATGGAACAACTAGTCACCATCCCCACAAGAGGAGAAAACATACTTGATCTCATCATCACGAACATGGGATCAAAATGTTCAACACCGCAAGTATACCCCTCACTGGTGAGATCAGATCATAAACTAATCTCGCTGGAGGTCCTCATCCCGCCCCCACCTGAAATAAAAAGACCACAGTGAAAAACTTCTCAAAAGCCGACTTCACACTTCTAAAAACTAATGTGGTCTCCTTTAAGGCCCCTGAGCCAGTGGTAAACATTACTCAAACCGCTGAATCACTTACAAATGCCTTCTACCAGCACCTACAGGACTGCATGGATCAGGCAATCCCAAACAAAACTAAGACTCTTTGTACCAAAGGCAAGCGTCCAGTCTGGTGGACCCCAGCCATAAACAAGCTCTACAACAAAAGGAGGAAGCTACTACAAGATAGAGCAAAATCCTTGAAAGGTAAGACACCTTTGATCATTATAAGTAAAAACTAAGAGCTCTCATAAAATCATCCAAGGCAAATTTTGAGAGAAAAATCGCCAAGGACTCAAAAGACAATCATAAGGCCTTCTTTAGCTATGTTAGAAACCTAGGAGGAAACTCCCAGATATGCTCAGAATTAGTTCAAAATGATGTGAAGATTACTGAACCTACACACATTGCTAACATACTGGCTGACAGGTTCAGTGCAAACTTCTCCCCCCCAAAAGGAGAGATATCTATACCAGAGGATTGTAGCCCCCAAACATCTCCAACACCCAGGTGAGAACTGCTCTCTCCAAAGCAAAAAACACAGCATCCATGGGACCGGATGGTGTCCCCGGCTGTGTGCTCCACAAACTCAATGAGGAATTAAACCCGCAGTTAGGACAGCTGTTTAATCTTAGCCTCACCTCAGGATACGTACCCAAGGAGTGGCGCACGGCGACTGTGGTCCCACTTCACAAGGGCGGTGCCTCCACCGACCCTGGAAATTACCATCCCATTAGCTTGACAAGCCTTATCTGCAAAGCCATGGAGAGGATCATAATGGAACTCATAAATAAAGACATAGGGAACTTGCAGACTTTGGATCCAACCCAGTTTGGCTTTGTCAAAGGCAGATCATGCCTTTTAAACTTGGTTGACTTTTTCAAGACAGTCACCAAGGCCATTGATGAGGGAAAGGCAGTCCATACAGCCTACCTTGACCTGGCATCATCGAAAAACTCATCAGCTTGAATGTAAACCCATACATCACAAGATGGGTTGCAAACTGGCTAAGTGACAGAACCCACAGGGTCAGAGTTGCTGGAGCCATGTCAGACTCAAAGCCTGTCACAAGTGGTGTCCCACAGGGATCAGTCCTGGGTCCACTCTTGTTCGGCATCTACTTTTCTGAAGTACAAGCAAACACAGGAGGGTTATGGCTGACAAAGTTTGCAGATGACTGCAAACTGGGCACCATAGTCGAAAACACATCTGACACAGATATCCTTCAGAAGGGCCTCACAGAAACGGATAACTGGTGCCAGAGCCATGGCCTAAAGTTAAATGCCAAGAAATGCATAGTCATACCCTTCGGGAAAAACAAGTTTACCCCTAGCTACCATATAGGTGGCAATCCACTGAGCACAGAAGAAGTCATCAGGGATCTGGGGACCCAGGTTGACAGTAGCCTTCGCTTGACACTCATGTTGCTAAAGTAGTTAGGAAAACCTTCTACATTGCCCACCTGATCATGAAGGGATTCACATCTAGATCAAGGGAGGTCATCGTCCCCTGTACTCATCACTCATTAGACCTATGATTGAGTACAATGCCCCATTCGGAATGTATCTGACCCGACACCTGCAGCAGCTGGAAAGGCCCCAAAAGTTCCTCACCAAAAGGATAAAGGGTCTCAAAAATATGTCTTATGCTGCCTGACTGAAAGAACTCCAGCTCTATTCAGTCTCATACCGCTTGCTCAGATGTGACCTGTGCCTGACATATAAGGCCATGTCAAACCCTGATTTGATGAATATGCTTCACCTCAAAAAATCTAGATCCCTCAGAACCACAAGGGCGGGAGACTTAAACCTTGACACGGTTATTAATAGAACGTGCTGGAGGGACAGATTCATCACCCAGAGACTCCCTATGCTGTGGAACAAAATCCCGGTACATGTGAGGCAGAGCACCTCACTGGCCTTGTTCAAGAGGAATCTTGACCAATGGATGGGGGATCGCAGATATACCCCAGGGATTACTTCAGTGTCACTGCTTGACAGAGGCACAGCAAAATAATAGGCTTAGTTTTATTCAAACTAAAGGGGTGGTGAAAGCCAAATAACTATGGGCTAGGCTTATAAATGCCCTTGGGCAGATAGCCTAGTACGAACCTATGAACCTATGAACCTATGAACCTATATTTCGATTTTTATATTAAACGGGGACTGCTAGTCTGGATGTGAGAATGTCCAGGGACTGTACAGCCATTGAAACTGCTTTGTCTAGTATTGTTTCTTTTAGATTACCTTACCCCTTTTAATGTACCTACATGAAAATAAGAATCAGTATTCAGTGAGGCTGGCATAAAGCTAAATTATAAGTGCATATTCACAGTGAAAATGAAAACTCTTTGACACTGCATGAACAAAATTGACATTAATTATAAACAGTAAAGTAAATCAAAATACATTCATCTTACAATAATACATATATTATGCTTGCTTATTTACAACATAGGTGTAAGCAGATGAAATAGTTCATATGATAACTTATCACATCTTTCACAATAATAGAGTTAAAAGCAGATTAGAACCACATACTTCTGTTTCTGCTACCTCAACCTGGGTACTTGTTTTTTCTTTCTTTATAATTGTCAAGTAGTGGTTTGCTGCCTTATTATGTGTCCTCTGGTGTTCATGTCTGGTCTCAATAAAATGATATAGCATTTGGGTAAAAATATGCAAATTAATAACCCAACAGTTGATGAGAATATTGCAAAAATCTCCACAGCAACCATACATTTCCCCTTTGTGCTGATGTAAGCAGGTATAAATGAGAACCAAACACTTATAAAAACAATCATGCTAAATGTGATAAATCTGGTCTCATTGAAACTATCCGGAAGGTTCCTGGCAAGAAAGGAAATTATAAGGGTTACACTTGCAAGAATGCCTAAATATGCCAGCATTAAGTAGAACATGAGAACTGAGCCTTCATTGCACTGAATGACTATCTTCCCAGGATAGCTCTTGTCAGACTCTGAAAAGGGTGGGGAAACTGACAGCCATATAATACATATACAACACTGAATAAGAGAACAACAAAAGATAGTAGTAAATGACACCTTTGGCCCAATATAGTTCCTCAAATGACTTCCTGGTTTTGTAGCATTAAAGGCAATTACTACGGTGATGGTTTTTGCCAGAATAGAAGAGACACAGATAGAAAAGAATGTGCCAAAAGCTGGCTGTCTGAAAACACAAGTCTCCTTTTTAGGAAGACCAATAAATATTAACGGAGTTAGCAAACATAACCCTAATGTTAACAGGAGAAAGTAGCTGACTTCACGATTATTGGCTTTCACAACTGGACTGTTATGGTGTTTCATAAAGACACAAAACACAACAGCTGGCAGCAGGGAGAAACCAGCAGAAAATGTTGCCAGGGCTGTACCCAGGGGATCTTCATATGAAAGAAACTCGATGTGTTTTGCAGTGCAGAAATCGTTCTCATTATTCGGCCAGAAATCTTCCGAACACCTTATGCATTCACCTATATTTATGTAAATGAAAATAAATAATGTCTTTTCAAATCAGAACACATAATTTCTTTATGTTACATTCTGTGTATCATTCATTAGAAAAATATAGACTGCAAAAACTTTTATTCTCAAGTAATATTATTCAGTATTAAACAGTATGACAACCTGCTTGCCTTAAATGAAACAACGAGACAATCAGTAAAGTAATAAATAAATAAATAAATAAGTAAACAAGTAAACAAACAAATAAATAAATAATGAGCATGGTTAATGCATGGCAGTGGTATGACATTTCAGTACAAGTTGTTGTTGGTCAATATGCTAGTCCTGCAAAGCCAGCCCAGAATAATTAAATACATGAAAGCAGACAGCTATTTGTAATCCACAGATAGTCCCAGTACCCATGGCAGCAATTATAACTACTTTGTTGACAATGTACACATCTCAGATGTCCAGCTGTAAAAAACCTGATAAACTAATATTAGACTGATCCATTATTTATTTTGTCACTGTTTGATACAAGCACACAGTTGATGGGCAGCCACAATAGTGTGATGTCTCCTATTTCCTAGCCATCCAGTGACCACCCATGTCTGGTTGCCTACCGGGATTAAAAAAAAAAGCAATCTTACCTGGCTAAGCTCAGCCCATGACTGCTGCTTCAAACTATGAGTCTACAACCATCCACTATGGTCAAATGTGATAGTCCATTGTCAGGATCTACATAAATATGTTTCTTTGTGCAGAGCCTTGATAGGACTAGCACAGTACAGGAATCATAGAAATCTGTATGTGAGAGTGTGCGTGCGTGTGTGTGTGTATGTGTGTTTGTGTGTGTGTGTGTGTGTGTGTGTGTGTGTGTGTGTGTGTGTGTGTGTGTGTGTGTGTGTGTGTGTGTGTGTAAATGAACAGACCGTATATGTGTGTGTCAATGGGGTGTCTCACTGCTTGTTTCTGGTCTCTTAGTAGTTGAGGTACTCCATTGCATACTTATTTCTCATGCTGTTAGACTGAGAAACAGTTATGCAAATTCCTAGTAACTGAGACATTTCCACTGTCATACTGTGGTAATGAATTGCTTAATGACACAACAAGGTAACAGCACTTTGCTGCATGGCAAGTTGCATTGCTGAATTATTTTCTATGAATGCTGGGGGATGTACGCCATTTGCATTATTTTGCTAGGTCTTTAAAAGATAGAGTACAACTTATAGATTTCTATGTAATTGTAACATAGTTGAAAAAATTCAAGTTTCAATCAGATTTTATTCCTATTAGAAATGGAAATTCAGTCGTGAGGAAAAAAAACAATCGACGCTTACACAAAATGTATTTAAGTATCTAGAACAGAAGTAAGAAGTAGTCACAGCTATAATGTGTTTTCCATCTTCCAAGTGCAAACCATTGTAAACAAGCTTCAGCAGAAACATTTAATTTGCTTGGAAGATTCACAGAATTCATTCTGTAGTTTGTGTCCATGGTCTGTATTCCTGTTATTTCGATAGAATAATATATCTATTCTTTATTAAATGGAAATACGCCTGTATGAATATGTATGGTTTAGAATTAGAAGTGCACCACCACCAAAGACTAAACTGCATCTTAAGCTACTTGCATGGCTAGCTTTACTCACAGGTAAACTAGGTGGCTGCCTATGGCATTGCTTTGTTAGGGGTGCTTTCTCAGTAATTATTTAGTCATATTCACAAAATAAAGAAATGTAACATTTCTTTACTTTAAGAAAACAAGTAAATAAAATATATAAACCGCACCCTTATTCCAAGATGCAACAGCTGCAGTACCCTAGGAGGGAAGTGTTGCACAGTTGGCCATTCAGTTTGTTGATCTCTTTTCCATCCCATTCATGATCTACCTGGATAAATATTAGGTAGATCATGGGTAGGACAGCACAAGATGTCAACATGAAAGTGTGGAAATATTTCTGAAACAAAAAGAAAGCTGTGATATATATATTTTTAATTATGCTACTGGCAAGAAACCAGATATTTTGGATGACTGGCTATATGTACCAGTTCTCAGATATTTCTGATTTGGTAGAACATCCCTCATTTCAGCTATGTCTGTCATGCCACTGGTGTGTGTGTGTGTGTGTGTGTGTGTGTGTGTGTGTGTGTGTGTGTGTGTGTGTGTGGTGTGTGTCTATGCGCGTCCATGTGCCTGTGTGTGTGTGTGTGTGTGTGTGTGTGTGTGTGTGTGTGTGTGTGTGTGTGTGTGTGTGTGTCTATGCCCATGTGTGTGTGTGTGTGTGTGTGTGTGTGTGTGTGTGTGTGTGTGTGTGTGTGTGTGTGTGTGTGTGTGTGTGTGTGTGTGTGTGTGTGTGTGTGTGTGTGTGTCTATGCGCGCCCATGTGTGTGTGTGTGTGTGTGTGTGTGTGTGTGTGTGTGTGTGTGTGTGTGTGTGTGTGTGTGTGTGTGTGTGTGTGTGTGTGTGTGTGTGTGTGTGTGTGTGTGTGTGTGTGTGTGTGTGTGTGTGTGTGTGTGTGTGTGTGTGTGTGTGTGTGTGTGTGTGTGTGTGTGTATTGATTTTCTGGTAAACCACTAAGGATTATAGTCAGTTGAAAATGCCAAAGCTTGGAGTTGCATGCTTCTCATTCCTCTGAAAATGCATATAGATATAAACCTATGAACTAAATGAATCAAACTAACATATAAAAACACTAGCTTGTTGATAGGTAAATATGATTAATGGTTGTTCATTGCTTACTATTCTGACTTTGAAGAATTACTATGATTTCTGTGAATCAAAGGGAAACCACAAAGCCTTCTTCAGTTATGTCAGGAACCTCCATGGCAAAGCCCAGGTTGGTTCCGAATTGGTACTTAACAGTATAACTTACACTGATCCTGTTGACTTAGCCAACCTGCTAGCAGATAGGTTCAGTGCAGACTTCAAACCCCTGTCCCCCCCAAACGCCCTTTCAACATCCCCAATACTTGTTCCGCACTTCACATTTCCATAGATCAAGTGTTAAAGGCCCTATCCAAGGCAAAGAACACAGCTTCCATGGGACCTGATAGTATTCCAGGATGTATTCTGCACCATCTCCAGCAAGAACTAGCTTCACATTGAGCACTCTATTCAACCACAACCTAAGTACAGGCTTCATTCCAGCAGAGTGGAGAGCTGCCATTGTCATCCCCTTGCACAAAGGTGGTGCCACTACTGACTCTGGAAACTATCACCCCATTAGCATGACAAGTCAGATCTGTAAAGACATGGAGCATATTATTATGAATCTCATAAACAAGGACATAGGTAATCTCCAAGCACTTGACCCCAGCCAGTTTGGATTTGTCAAGAGAAGATTTTGCCTGTTGAACCTGGTTCACTTGATTGAGACTGCCAACAAGTTCCTGGATGAAGGAAAGTCAGTACAGACCGCTTACCTTGACATGGCCAATCCCTTTGCCACATTCCACACTCAGGCATCATCAAAAATCTAACGCAACTTGGTGTAAATCCCTATCTCATCAGGTGGGTGGCCAACTAATTCATTGACAGGACCCTCAAGGTCAAAATAGGTGCCTCCACCTCCAATAGCTGACCTGTTATTAGTGGAGTTCCCCAGGGATCTGTCCTGGGATGCCTACTGTTTGGCATCTACTTCTCAGAGGTCCAGGCAAAGACAAGAGGCCTGTGGCTGACCAAGTTTGTGGACGACTGTAAGTCGGGTGCTGTCATTGACTCCCCAAATGATGTTAACATACTGCAAGAGGGTCTTACAGCAACTACATGGCCTCAAGTTAAGTGCAAGAAAAATGTATCATCATACCATTCGGCAAAAACATGGCCCCTACTGATCACCACATCAATGGCAACACCTTAAGCACACAACCTGTGGGGAGAGACCTGGATACTGAGGATGACAACAATCTTACATTCAACCATCACATAGCAGCAGTGATCAGAAAAGCCTTTTATTTGGTTCATCTCATAAGTAAAGGGACTGCATCCAGAAAAAAGGAAGTTATTACCTCTTTATACTCCCCCTCATTAGACCACTAATTGAGTATAACACCCCATTTGCTATGTACCTCTCCAAACATCTGTGTCAACAGGAAAAGCCACAGAAATACCTCACAAAGCGAATCCATGGCCTCCAACTCCTGTTCTATGTGAACAGGCTCAAATCACTATCACTCTTCTTGGCATCATACTTATTGCTCAGAGGTGATCTGCATCTCACCTACAAGGCAATCTCGGACCCTGCTTTACTAGAGATGCTCCATATCTGTGAGTCTAACTCCTCCCACATTAGCCACTTGAATTGCCTAAATCTAATATGCAACATCAACAAAACCTGCTGGAGAGACAGGTTTGTCTCCCAGAGGCTGCCGCATCTCTGGAATAGACTTCCCATACATGTTAAACAGAATAGCTCACTAACCCTCTTCAAGCGCAACCTTGATGAGTGGATGGGAAACTACAAATTTGTCCTAGGGGTTCTGTGTCGCTCACTAATAGGGGTGACAGGTGCTGACTGAGGTTTCCTTTTGGGGATAAACTCTTGACTAGACTTGTAAGGGCCCCAGGGCCATTAGCCTACTAACCTTCTATGATCCTATGTCTGTTTATAGATAAATAATATGCTATCAGTTTGCAGACTGTTACAAGCATAGCCAATAACCAGAGGTCAGAATCAAACCCTGTACCTTGGATCTGTGAGGTTAATGCCTTAGCCATTATGCCAGCCCTCCCAAAACTGTTGCTGCTCTGGTATAAAGGTAAGATGCAATGCACAGCTGACATTTTTTTATTACAATCAGATATCTGACATGCAGAAGTGGCCATAATTGCTGGGTAATGGTGTGAGCTGTCCGTAGAAAGTAATCATGGATCTTGTTTTTTCAGTTTATACTGTTTCAATCTGGCTTTGTAGGAGTAGTGCACATTTACAGGATTAATGCAATTTGTGCAAAGCAAACTGAACACTTTAATGTGTGGTTGATGTCCATGTGGGAGACAGCTGAAATATAGTAAATGACTGCATGTCTTTCAACTTTCACCAATTTGGGCTTAAATTTTTTCTTTGTCTCTCCTAATCCCTCCTAAAATTGGGAATTTGGGAATTAGATAATGGCAATAATTAAAATGATATATTTATTTCATGTCAAAAATCAGTGTTAATTCTCAAGTTAATAGTATTAGTGTTTTAAAATGTGACCCTGATTGTCCCTGATCATTTCTGGGTTTCTCCCTCATCCTGGAATTAAAAGGTTGAGAACTATGCATGGTCATCTTTTTTATAATAACCATCTGAAGTGTATAATTGTATAACTGCTAGATGAAGATGGGAGCTGTCTGTTTAAAATAAATGACTCCCTAGTTGTTTGCCAAGTTGAAACAGTTGCTATATAGTTTTTCAAGACTAGTGTGCATTTGTATAAAGTAAGATGGAGCTCTTAACTGGATGTGAGATATGCAGAAAGTATATATAATTGCTGGTTCTGTCTGATGCTGAAAATAACTAGCTACTATTATTACTTGCACATTATTCTGGCTTTGCAGGACTAAAGTGATTCACGATAAGCAACTTGGAATACTTTAATGTGTGGCAAATGTTCTGTGTTTAACAAAGGTGAAATACATTAAATAGCCTTCTTCATTTTTCACAGTCAGACTTCTGAATTGAACAGAGAAGTGGGGGTTGTCTGGATGAAGGTATCTAACTATCTTGTCATTTGCTCATTTTAAACAGTCATCATTCAATAATAATAAAAAATAATAATAATAATAATAATAATAATAATAATAATAATAATAATAATAATAATAATAATATTAACACAATGGATCACAGATGATCCACACCTTCAGAGTTTCTGTGAGACCTCTGGTCCCCATACCACCATGTAGTACTTGACACGGGCTTACTTGAGATCTCTTTACAGAAACTCACTAAGTCTAAACAAAGTCCTGCTTAGAGCAGTGCACAGAGGCTAACCGTATGGGTTTATGTTCACACATCAAAGAAAAATGTCATTGAATGACTATTCCATGAACAGTAATCCCTGGACATCACTTTCATTGAAGAGTGAAATCATCGTAAAAAAATCATCAAAAGGAAATAGTTGGCCAATAACAAGGAAGAAACCTGCAAAAGTGGAGGCTGCACCCCCCAACTATATCCTCTGAGGTCATACAGTGGGCAAATGGACAAATTTTAAAAAGTTTTGTTTAGTTCACCTTATACAGTGTGGGAGAAAGATAACCCCAAACCATTAGCACTCCGACCATTAATACTAATGCTTGCTTATGATAAAGTTGCTGGAAGTGAACCAATCTGCTCTTTCATCTGCTCCATATACTCAATGAGCATTGTCAGTCTGGTGGACGTCTTTGAGAGGGTCAACACAGCAACGGATGATGAAGTCAAGACTGTGCACACAGCTTACCTTGACCTGGTCAAGGTTTTTGATACAATATCCCAATCAGACAAGCTAATTAAATTAGGTATAAACCCATTTATCACCCACTGGATAGCCAACTGACTCACTGCTGGGACCCAGGATATCAAAATAGGTGAGGACACCTCTACCAAGAGGCCAGTCAATACCAGAATCCTCCAGGGCTCAGTACTGGGCCTGGTCATTTTTGGCATCTGTTTCTCTGAAGTGGAAGCAAACACTGAAGTTTTACATCTTACTAAGTTTGCAGATGACAGCAAGCAGGAGGTTAACATCGACTCCCCTGCAGACACAAGCATTGTTCAAGAAGGCTATCTCTGACAAAAAATGGTGCCAAAGCCATGGTCTTAAACTCAGTGTTAAGAAATGCATAATTGTGACCTTTGAGAAGTCAACCATCCAGGCTAATTACCAGGCATATGCAGCAATTACAGTAACATCAGAGGTTCCTTACAAAAAGAATGCAAGTTTTAACAAACCTGTGTTATGCAGAGCACCTTAAAGCCCTTTCTCTCTACTCATTCTTCTATAGATTGCTGAGGGGTGATCAGTGATTGGCTTATAAGACATCTGCAAACCCCTTACTTATTAATCTCTTGCCTTGCATATTCATAAGTAAAACAATACCAGAAATAGAAGGTCTAAGGACCTAAATTATGTCTGAGACTTAAACAGAACATACTGGAGAAACAGATATGTGTCCCAGAGACTGCTCCTCCAATGAAATAGGCTTCTCATCCTTGTAAATCTGAGTTCATCTATTAGCCAGTTTAAGTGCAACCTAAACCAGTGTATGGGAAATAGGAATTTACACTGAGTCTGGCAACCATGTCCCTTATGCACAGAGTTAACTGGTAAATGCTTGACCCTAAATATCCTGTTGGGATACAGGAAATCATTATTCTTTTGGGAAAGCTAGCTAGGCTTAGAAAGGTACCCCAGGTTGTTAGCCTACTAACAATCTATGAATCTATGGAGGCAGCAGACAGTGGGGGTCACCATGAAGCCATTCACCTAGGGTGGCAGTTTACTTAAGCCCAGGCCTGGCTACTTGGTAAAAAGTGTTGAGTATGTTCACTAACAGAAATGGAAATAGTAGGCTGGTATTGTCTTCATATTGGGTACTGTCTTAACAACAACAGTAGTTATTAATGGACAGGGAAAATGACAGAGGCCTTGGCATATATTTATTTCAGTTTTGGGTGGTTTATGTATAGCAGAAAACATTGAACTTTTATTTGTATGAACTAAGCAGTGAAGTAGTAGAAAGTAACTTTAAGACTTAAAACTTCATGTTTCTGTCATACAAATGAATTATTAGCAACCTTAAATGCTTTTGGAAAAATTTAGCAAAGTTCACCAGCTCCCGCTTTGCCTCCATTTAGTCTGTGTCTGATAATACAATCAGCATGTTTAATGACTACCTTATCAACACTATAACATTCAGTTACATGTGAACGAGGTTTGATTTTTGCAAGTAAATAAAAGCTTGCTTATATGTATGTTATTTTTTTTCATTTTTCAACTGACTAATTCACAAAAATGTTGCTATAATTTATTTTCTTATCTTAGTCATGATCAGGAAAAATCAGTTCCAGTCTGTAATGTTGTACAACTATATCTTTAATTGAATGCTGTTAATAATTCATATTATTAGTAAAGTAATAATGTCAGTAGACATTAGGGCTGCATTTGGGAGGAGACCATTAATTGGATAGAAATGTGTAACTTGAAATATAAAAACTTATCTTCACATTTCAGTTACTCTCACTAGTTTTAGAATTAAAAAAGAGGAATACAACAAGTTCTTAGTCATACATTCTGCAAAAAAAAATATCTAACTGTTTAACTCAGAATTATAATATTGTGATCTGTTAATTAACTTCATTTTCTAATCCAGTGTTTGAATTCCTCAGTCTTGAGAGACAAACTGTGAGATTTTGAAAGATGTGATTTAACAAACTGTACTTACAGGCCACCCCTGAAAACAAATGTTCTGCCTAGTAGGTTTAACCTGTTAAATTAGTAAACTAAATAGCATACAGCACAGCATATTATTAATATTTATAATAGTGATGAAAACAACTTCAGTGCTGTGTTCTAGCTCCAGTGCTATGTAGTTGTCCTACTGTGGTCAATCTTATGCACCATTTTGTATTACTTTAGGTAGGTCAGCTGTGATTTTCATAGGGTCATGGTAATGATACTCATGGAAACATATTCAGAGATGCCCTGTCTATACTTGGTTAACAATCATTATAGATTTTCTTAACCTTGCCCTAGACTTGGAGTTGCCCAGTTGCATGTTTAATTTAATACTGAGGTCTGTAGACAAAAGTGTAGCTTGTAAATCACTGTCATTAACACCATTTTGAGACTACTGACAACAAAACACTAGAAACAATATGCTGACTAATAACACATCTTTGATTAATCTGTGTGATTACAGCAGTGCTGCCAAACAACAAGTTAGTATTACTGAATGTGAGTAAACCAGAGTATACCCCATTAACTGCAACACTGTGATTAAACAATACAATAGTGTTACTGGGTATGAATAAAGCAGAGTATCCTCTGGATTCACTAATCTTCCGTGCAGGACTAGCTTAGTCCTGCATGGAAGCTACCAGTTAGGAGCAGCACGGCAGCATGCCATGCATAGTAATGAAGGCACGCTGCCTGAGCTCCTAAATGGACATCGAGCATGGATGAGTGCAGGGAGCGTGTCTGAGAGCAGAGCTCTCAGAATATACATGCCCCTGCAATCAAGAACTGCAGCTTAGCAATAACAATGAGCAAGACTGCTCATAGGGGGATGTATACCCCCAGCAACACCCCCCAAATTCATAAGAGCAATAGTTAAAATATAATTTAAACAAGTACATTTTTTTTATCAAACAGATAAAATTTAACCATAGGTTCGCGGGTTTGCCCATTCCTTAGCTATGTATACTGCAGCTTAAATAGCACAAGAAGATAAATATCAAGATATATGCAAATAAAGCAGTACTGCAATAGTGTAGTGGGCAGAGCATTCGCCTTAGCAGCAGTCATTCCCGGCTCGAGTCTCACTCCAATAAATTTCATTTTCCATGTCAAATAACTTTATGAACAATATTTTTTTGCATAACCTACTAAATAACATATATTTGTGAACTGGGGTACTACATTAAATGCAGATGTGAGGTGTCATTGTAATAATGTTGTAAAATCCACAGATAAACACAAGTGCACCATACAGTATATGTACACATGAATCAGGGATACAAATAGAAGGGATAATGTGTAATGAATGAGAAATCCATAGAGTGTCCAAATCCACCACCTTCCCAAGAACCATGTTACATTTCTGTCTAAATTAATGCGGGGGTAAGTGGGAGTAAGTACTATTAAGGAGTAGTAAGCAGGAGTAAGCATATTTCAGCAGTAGTAAGTGGGTTTAAGTCCATTTGCATGGGGGTAAGCAATGCTTACACAGGTTAAGCAATACTGAAGCTAACTCTCTGTAAGCATATTTAACCGGAGGTTAGCATTTATTACCTTCGCTCAAACCCATGAAAGCCACTTACAATTGCTTAAAAGTGCCTTAATCACTCTGTATGCAACAGCCGCTGTTCTGCCCAGAAACAAAATAAACAGCTCTTGCAGGTCTTGAACCCAGGACCCTGTACACTATAGTCACACTAGTTAACCACTAAGCCATCACAGCAGTGCATAAGATTGAGCTATCACCAAACAGATCCTCACTATAGGAATATTAAACTTAACATGTGAAAGTAATCTATATACAGTTTTATGTTGTATAGCCTACTACATAACATACGTATGTGAATTGGGGTACTGCATTAAGTCCAGATGTGAGGTGTCATTGTGATAAAGTGTTGAAATCCCCTAATAAACGCAAGGACCCCATACAGTGTATGTACACATGGATCATGGATACCAAGCACATATATAACATGTAATGAATAATAAATCAATGCTAAACAGCAAACAGTATGCAAATTGAAATTTAAGCAATGTTTAGGGCATATAAATCAGTTTGCCCATTGGTATACCCCTTTAAGCAATGCCAACCTTAGTTAAGCAGGATTGCCCATAGCTTAGCATTTTTAAACTCGTCCAGTCAAGGCAAAGTGTGGGAAATCGGCCCTATTTAAACACAACAGGTGGGAATACATCTCATAACTGGTTGCAGCTTCCTCCTGTAGGCACTATGAATGGTGTGGGAGAGGGAGTGCACTTTCGGGCACAATGCTGGGGCATCCAGAAGTCCAAAGTCATGGTAGGACTCCTTGTTAAAGACCATAACTAGAGACTGCTGCAGGGCCAGTACTAGGGTTCCCAATATAAAGTGGAAGCCTGGGACCATCTCGCACCAGTGCCACTGGTATACCTCAAACTGGTGAGCAGGTCAGCAATCACTATGCTGACCTGAAGCAGAAAAAGAGGGAGCTCTTGGATCAGAGGATCCAAGAGGCTAGGAGGATGGGGAATGTCCCAGCCACGTGTAGGTATCAGTCTAGTACCTGTTTAATAATTGCCAGCTTTTGTATATTATGGATAGGTATGGCTAAATATTCCTCTTATGTTTCTTACAGCAGCAGATGAGCGGACTATAACCTGGGAAGCACATGCCTGAAGATTGAAGAGGTTGCGTCGCGAGGCAGGTTAGTAATAATCTTGCATGTACTGTCATAAGAAATATATCTAAAAGTAGTAGTAAGTTAATTGCCAGTAAAAAACCTGTATTGTTTAAGGCATGTACTGAATACACTGGAGAATATGGAAGAAAGAGTCTCATATATGTTGTATGTAAATAAAAGGTTAACATCCTGACAATAAAGGTCTAACTGCTGGACTGCATGAGTTTACTCTGGTATCATATGGTAATGTAGAGTTGCAGTCTCTTAATAGTACTGTTGTATTAAGCACTGTTACCCCACACTGTGCTACATAAATAAAATGTGTAGGAATGTTTGTATATGACTGTTGTAATCACAAGAGGTCATACTGTACAAATGAGAGAGACTTAGACAGAAAACAGTGAAAGGACAGACAACATAATCCAAATAGCACACTCAACTGAGACGTGAACCATTGTATTTTTAGCACACACAGCCATTGTTCAAATCCTGGGAGTGGTAGTAAGCTGTATGCAGAATCATACTCCACAACTGTACAGATAGTCCAGAATGTCCAGTTAATTGGCCTATATCAACTGCCTGTCACCCTGTCCCCCTGACAAATCAGTGGGATAATCCCAGACATTTAGGCAATAAATAATGATTGTCAGACATCTATAAGAACAAACCTGTCACTCTAGCAACTCCCCAAAATGTTATGAGAGTAAAAAGCAAAGTATGTCCCATCTCCACCCCCATGTTGTGAAGCTGTGACAAAAGTGTGTGCAGTAAGAGAGTGAGATGTATGTGCATAATAATAATGTGGAATCTGGTAATATGTGTGGCCAAATTCAGGTAGTTCTAACAAACATTCCTCCCACAGGTCTGTTAGACATAAAAACTGTGCGTAGAAATAAAAAAATTGAAATCCTGGACTGGTACTGTTTACTCTGGTGTCGTATGGCATTGCTAGTGTTGCACTTGCTCTGAATAATAAGGCATTACTCATCATTGTCATCCACACTGTGCTACATAATAAAACTGTCTAGGAAACCCTGTATAAGAGTGTTGTAATTACAAGGTCAGATTTTAAAACCATGGGAGTCTTATAGACAGAAATCAGAGAAGAGATACACAGCAATATCTATATAGCACACTCAACTGTGATGGATACTGTGTTATTTTTAGCAGACACAGCCATCGTTCGAATCCTGGGAGTGGTAATAAGCTGTATGCAGAATCATACCCCACAAGTGTACAAAATTGTCCAGAATGTCCAGTTAATTGGCCCATATCTGCTGGATGTTACCCTGTCCCCCTGGCATATCAGTATGCTAATGTCTGACATGTAGGCAGCATTTAATGTCACATAACTGACTGTCAGGCCTGTATATATTTGGAAAATGTCAATGAAAACAAACCTGTTGTTGTACAACTCACCAAAGGTTTATGAGGGCAATAGTCAATATATGTCCCATTTTCACCTGCATGTTGTCAAGACATGCCCAGAGTGTATGCAATAAGAAATTGACAGGTATGTGCATAACATCAACCTGGAATCTAGGAATATGTGTAGAAACAGTCAGGTAGTGTTAGCAAACAATACCTCCACAGGTATACCAGGTAAGCGGTATCTACTGCAGGTAAAACTCAGTTCATGTATATAGTTGTCTACATCCATACCACTGCCCAAACTAAGGCTATAGGATAGTGTAATAATACCTGTAAGGTACATATCACAGTACTGACTAGGAAAGTAATGAGAACTACAGTGATATATAACTTAATTGACATCTTTCTCTCCCCCCACCATATCTGCAACAATAAACTAAATACACAACTCAATGGGTATGTGCGCTATTAAATCTACTGTTGGGAAATATGTCCTATTTGATAAATATTTTAATTTGTTTCTATGCATGTGCCATGTTGAAATACTCCCACATTGGTGGCATGCTGCCATCAATGTATCTGCATGCTGTTGTAATGGCCACTGTTGTTCCATATATGCATGTGTTCTGTTTGCTATGCAACTGTCCCGTATCTGGTGTTTCAGGTTAATGGGAATATCTATGCATGCTGTTATACCTAATCCTGGAATGTGTTGACTATTACTAACCCACATATGTTGTAAAATTGAAACAACATAGCACGTTTGGGAAGGCCGGTCCCAGCGGACCCACCTCTCTTACCGCCTCTGGTGATGGCACTGGGACCCAGCACATCTGGGACCCACCCCGGGACCTCCTCGTCTGCTGGTCCTGCACCACCTTCAGGTGGAACCAACTCAGGGGATGAGGCTTGCCCCCCCCCCTCCATGAGTGGGAGTGGACAGGACATTGTCACCCTTCGCCTGGTCTGGGGCTTGGTGCATAACAAGCTCCACAGGGAGTTTGGAGATCTGCTATGCCAGCTTGAGGGCCGCATGGTGCAACTAGAGGGTAAGCTTGGCCCACCTACTCTTCCCCCAGCACAGCCACCTTAGAGGCCATGAAGGTGCAGTGGTGACTGCCCATGGGTGGGGACCTCAGTCCCACTGTTTCCACTAGGTGGATCATGGGCTTCCGACTTCCAAACACCCCTCCCCATCCAAGGTGATTACCCCCCACATGCATCGTATACCACCCCTGTATGCTATCTTGTCTGTCTTATCTGTTATCCTACCCAACCTACCTCCCCAAATATACCTACTATCCCTCCCCAACATCCCAGTCTCACCTTAAAAAAAAAGGGCAATCTGTTGCCAAAAAACATATCACCCGATACATAGCTGTCCATTTTGCATATGTGTCCACTGGACACATGTAATCTGGTCTAAATGGCTTCATGACATATTATTGTTCTCCTCACCCCTCTCTCAAGGGAATGAGTGTCCAGACCTAACTCCAAATCAGTGTATATGCACAGCTGTTTCTGTATAAGAAATGGGCAGCTATGGACCTTCCCTACACCCATCCTGCACATCCCTAAATATTTTTCCCTACTATCTTTCCCTCTGTGTGCCCCTTTTTCACCACTTTCCTATCAACCCTTTTTCATTTCTTTTAAAGAAATTAGCGCAGGGGTAAGCAAGAGTAAGCACTTTTATACAGCAGTAAGGGGGTATAAGCTTCTTTGTGTGGGGGTAATCAGTGCCTACACAGGTTAAGCAATTGAGAAGCGTAATCAGTATAAGAAATTGTAACCAGACGTTAGCAGTGCTTACCTTCACGCAAACCCAAGCAAACCCGGTTACAACTGCTTAAAAGTGCATTAATCACTCTGTATCCAATGGCCCTTGTTCTGCCCAGCAACAAAACAAACAGCATTTGCAAGGCTCAAACCCATAACTCTGCAAACCATAGCCAAAGTGATTTGCCACTAAGCCATGTCAGATATGCAAAACCCTGATGTTTTCACAAATGTATCATCCAGCACAGTCTTTCAACAGTACAGGAAATGTATTTATACATGTAGATGTGTGTGTGTATATATATATTTTATATATATACATACATGTGCATACATCTATAGATATATATGTCTACACACACACACCTATAGAGATATATATATATATATATATATATATATATATATATATATATATATATATATATATACACCATTATATATATATATATATATATATATATATATATATATATATATATATATATATATATGTGTGTGTGTGTGTGTGTGTGTGTATATACAGATATATATCTATACATATAAAAGAGAACATAAATACATATATGACCAATGGCACCATTAATGGGGGTGAGGGGGGCCAAGCTAAATACATCTTGTAAGTATTGATATCACCCCCTCCCCCACAGTTAAACAGATCTGCCCTGCAATGCAATACCAACTGATGCAAGTCCTATACGCAGGACCCTACACAACATGGGCACAAGACGTTAACAGTAATCCATCCCACCTGTATGATGCTTGGATGGTATCAATAACATATAATGCAGTACAGTCTGGCTACCATAGGGAATGTACAATGTGGAAGCTATAAACATTCCAAAGATACGATACATATACACACACACACACACATATATGCAGATACATACATACATATATATATATATATATATATATATATATATATATATATATATATATATATATATATATGTAACTACATATGTTCATAGGTTCATAGGTAGGTACAAGGCTATCTGCCTGAAGGCATTTATAAGCCGAGCTGGAATGTGTTGGCTTTCACCATCCCCTTAGATTAGTTCCCTATGCCTCTGTCCAGCAGAGCCATTGAAGTGATCCCTGGGGTAAACTTTCTGTTTCCCATCCACTTGTCAAGGTTTCTCTTGAAGAGGGTTAGCAAGGAGTTCTGCCTAATGTAGATTGGAATCTTGTTCCAGAGCATGGGAAGTCTCTGGGACAGGAATCCTTCCCTCCAGCATGTCCTATTTATTGTTGTGGTGAGGTTTAGATCCCTGGAGTGTGTGGCTCGAGAGGATATGGTTTTCTTTAGGTGGAGCATGCCCATCAATTCTGGGTTGGACATGGCCTTGTATGTCAGGCAGAGATCATCTCTCAGTAGCCAGTATGCAACCAAGTACAGCTGGGGTTTCTTCAGTTGAGCTGCATAGGGCATCTGCTTGAGGCCAGTGATCCTTTTGGTGATGTACTTCTGTGGTCTTTCCAGTTGTTGTAGCTGTCTTGTATGGTACATCCGAAATGGGGCATTGTACTCTATGATGGGTCTGACGAGTGATGCATAGAGGGGACCAATGACCTTTTTCAATCTGGATGCAAATCCTTTTGTGATTAGGTGGGCCACATAGATGGATCTTCTAACTACTTTGGCAATGTGATTATCAAAGGAGAGGATAATATCTGCTTGGGTCCCCAGATCCCTTATTACATCTTCTGTATTTAGGGAGCTACCATGTATGTGGCAGTTTGTGGGTACTTTGTTTTTTCCAAAGTGGCTAACTATGCACTTTTTGGCATTTACCTTGAGGCCATGGTTTTGACACCAGGTATATGTCTCAGTGAGACCCTTTTGGAGGATGTCTGTGTCAGCTGGAGAGTCAATTATAGCCCCTAGTATGCAGTTGTCTGTGAGCTTGGTCAGCCATAGTCCTCCTGTGCTTGCCTGTACCTCTGAGAAGTATATGCCAAACAGGAGGGGTCCTAGTACTGATCCCTGGGGAACGCCACTTGTAACCGGTTTACACATACACACACAGAGATATGTATAAGAAGATACATATTTGGAGGGACCACAGCATACTGAACAGCCAGTATTCCTACAGTTGCCACCTTTTCAAATGGACAGTGTATGAGTCACTCATACAAAAGACAATTGTTGCCTGAAACATATACCCACACAGAAGTCAAAGGATATGACACCACACACAGGTTTGTATATATAAGAAAGTTTTATTTGTGTACTATTACAGTTGTACATGCCATGTCATAGAGCTGTTAAGACTTTGAAATAAATACAAACAGATTAATGCAACTCTCAAGCAGATCATTTTATACAGTAATCCGAAAGCATAACATATGTCACTGTCTAGGCCAAGGCCTTCAAGCAGTACAACAGTAAAGACAGACTGGACCACAGGATAACAATCAATCAAAAGTAAGTAATGCAGCCAGCAGCCTCTAATTACACTTTGTCCTCAATCCCTAGGGGGAAATTACTTAAGTTGACACAATGGGATGCATCTGTTACATAACAATGCATAACTGAAAACATCACAATCCCACTGACAGACAGAACAGTCTGTATGGCAGTAAGCAGTAGGCCACCACTGTTCCCAAGGTGAAATGTATGGTAATGTACAGCCATATACCTTAAGGCGGCTTACTACTGATATCCCTCACATGTTGTTATATCTGGTGCATACCCCCCCATAGACTGACTTACAGGAGCGTATATCACTGTTACATACACTGACCTCTGGACTGCAGAAGGGCACGCATGTTTTGTGCAGCTGAAGCCCAGATATATATGGACCCAGGTTCCTATTAGATGACCAAAGATGCATTCTTTCGAATGTGTCTTGGTCGAAATTAAAAAGATGAAAAGGCAAAATGACAAAGCGGCATATAAGTGAATTCTTTCCATGGAAAGAAATTGATTGGCCGCGTCCATTACTTTGCCATTTTCATCACTGTAGTGCGATCTCGGAGTTGGTATATTTATGTAGGGGGGTGTGGGGGGCACAGCTCTCCACAACGGGTGGTGTGGGTGGCGAAGCCCCCCACTTTATGTTATGTTTTAAATGTTTTTTTTTTTTTTGGAACAGTGATTTTTTTTCCCTTGGAAAAAAATCGCTGTTCTAAATGTTCGCGTTTGTAAGCTTTTGCTTACATGAGGTCGATAAATCATCGTTCACTTTTCTAAGCATTTGATGATTTAATATAGACCCTATGGACCCTACCCCACAATATGTGTGGGGGCCAAAACAGCAGTGGAATGATGGCAGGAATGGCAGCATGACATAATCACAGGCAACTACATAACAACCCCTAACAGCATGTCATATGGACAAAGCCTGGTATGTAGGTGGAGGACGGAGGCTTGAACACAGGCCCATATGTGAAATAGTGTTGTCATACACTGAGTAAGTTGATGGTGTTACAGGATAGTCTGCAATGTACATTTAGTCAGGAATATGAAGTCAGAAACACAAATGGATGTACGGATAGCACTCAACACACACACTGCCACTGATATATCTGATACAAGACCTGTGTGTTGGACAGACAAAACATAACAGGCACACCTCTGGCCATCATATGGATAGGCCCACAGTTGAGAGCTATGCAGACAGACTGCATTCCATATTAAACTAGTATGTACACGCAAACCCTGCAACACTGGCGCTATACAATGCAAATAACAACACTACTCACACTCTGTCTGTAGTTCTGGAACCTTATACAAATATGTAGCTGGCCTGAGTTTGCGAGTCCTCTTGTAAGAGGTATTGCTACCTGCTGTCTGTAACACTGCTGCCCACACACAGGAAAGATGTCCAGCTTACAGGAAAGGTAAAGGGACCACACACACATGATGTAGGGATTTATAGTAGTGGATTGCCATGACAGTAGTAATTGGAAGTACTACACAGCATGCTGCATGCAGGTAGCAAGTGGAGGACACTGATTGGTGCAAAGGCCATCACCTGATCATGTGCATCACCTACAAAATTCATGCTGCAATCTTTTCAAAGCAGCTCAATCCATTTACTGGAGAGAGACCGATATATATATATATATATATATATATATATATATATATATATATATATATATATATATATATATATATATATATATATATATATATATATATATATATATATATATATATATAGAGAGAGAGAGAGAAAGCCAAAGACAAAGCAAAAAAAAAAAAAACAACAAAAAACACATCCAGCAAACTATCTATGCTCCCTATGCACCAGACCCTGAACCTGACCTCCAGTGACAGGATCATGTCTGTGTGTGCTCCTGGGGGGGACACCATCCCTTGAGGTGGTTCCACCTGAAGGTAGTGCAGGACCAGTAGATGAGGAGGCCCCAGGGTGGGTCCCACATGTGATGTGGCCTGCTAACATGGCCGAGGTGGGAGAGGTAGTTCTGCTGGCAACTGTTCCCTAAACAAGCTATTGTGTCATTGTTATAGAACATATGTTGGTAACAATAGTCCACACATTCCCGGATCATGTCCAAGAGCATGCATAGATATCCCCACTAACACAAAATAACAGCAGTGCATCAATCACATAGCAAACAGACCATGTGCATATATGGAACCATAGTGGCCCTTACAATGCCATGCAGGTGACGTTGTCTGGCACAGGCCAGTAATGATAGTGTCCCCACAGAGAACATGGCTACAAACACATATCACAAAATGTGGTACAATACGATATATGTCCCAATTGTAGGTATTCTGTAGCCATACCTGTTGAGTTGTGTGATTAGATTGTTGTTGCAGATATGGTGTGGTGGAGACAGAGATGTGTATTAAGAACTATGGTAACTTTGCTGTATGAGTTGCTCAGACCTGTTTCCATCTTTACGTCTTTCAGGCAATATGTTGCATGAGAGACTCCTTGTTTATACAGTGGATGAAAATTAGGTCATCACACACCTGGTGCAGCACTACCAGGTGTTATCTGGCAGAACAGCCCATGAGCAGCAGGAGCGGACTGCCCTGTGGAAGATCTTGTTCACAGGGTAAATGATGGCCTGCATAATCGCAGTTATGAGCAGGTCTGGCATCATTGCAGTGATCTACTTCGCAATGCCCATTGGCATGCTGCTGCAGTTAGGGGGGATCACCTCGCAACAGGGGGGTCATGCCATCCATCCCCCCTTGACACGTGTTGAGGCACTCCTTGCCAGCCTCGGGGCACCTGCCAAGCCGCACACACAACAACTGGCAGAGACTATAGTGGAGGTAGGTGCTACCCACACACCAGCAAAGAGCGTGCAAGTAAGGCCACAGGGCACATCAGTAGACTACTGTTGCCTATCCATCTGCATCTGTACAGGTAAATCATGCATATGTGAGATGACATATATATAGTCTGTTGCTGCATAGTAGTAATAAACAGATGTGCATAAGCTGTAGTATTGTGGGTTTGTACTGTTGATGTACTGTAATGCTGCACCCACCCTGTAGCAATGCCACAGCTGTGGCTACTGACATCACATCCCTCACACATTATGTAGATCCCTCTGGTATACCTCCAAGGCAGCAGCCTGTAGCTGGTGAGTATGTTTTTTGTTCAGGCTTGCCAATACATCAGTCATGTTATGGCTATGGTATACTCCATGCACACATTTAACACACCTACCCATAATGCATGCCATACATGTTCACGTATTGTCGCTGTTAACTGCACTGCATCACAGTGGTGACCATGATGGTGTATCTGAAGGGTATGTCAGGCTCCTGCAATATAACTAACATCTTGTCATTGCAAAATGTGTCTACAGAGATGAACATAATGGAGGGACAAATGGCCTACAGTAGGGACATGTGTAAAACATCACCCTTATGCAGTGCTACAACAGTGTACATACCAGTATTACAATGGCAACTTTTACAGAACACTACGGCATATCATGATACTGTGATCCACAACCCTTACAACCTGCAATGTGCTCCCAACATGAGCAATAAGTGTGCAATATGGAATCGTAGGTTAGGGCAGCAAATATGAGGATACATACCTTCACAAACACAGGAAGCACATGTGTGCACACACTCCAGATAAAATATAGTGGAAGCAGATGTTGAGGTACTGACTACATGCATTTGCCATGGAAATGCACCTTCCAGCAAGTACACATCCCCAATGTCACACCAAGTATTGGTCTGCTGTCCAAGACATTTGGCCATCAAATGTGCACACTTACCTGCAACAGAGGCAGCCATGGCTTTCACACATCTTACATCACATGACATGGGCCCCATACGCAACAAGTAGTACACATGAGCTGGGCATGTAGCCATAACTCACCTTTGCATATACCATGGCAAACAGTGCAGACAGTCATTTATGTGGCAAAGATGTATGGGACAGGAATGATGTAGAAAATAAACAGATGGCCATCCAAGACAGATGATATCATATGTAGCAAACTGGTCATGTGAGCTGCCTACTCACATGCCACAACACTAAGTAGGTTGCAGGAATGTCTAGCATGTACTGGCTGTGCAGTACCCATGTCAGCAAATGCCTGGACTCTGCAAATGTGTGGCCTGTGGGTTAGGGTAATCAGATGTGACAGTTGTACCACAGGAAACATCAGCCAGGCCTCTCTACAGGTAGCATATGCATAACAGAAGATGTCCCCAAAAGGCATGCATTGCAATGTTTACTGGTGTACCAAGACCACATTGGAAACCTTCTGAGAGTATCATGTAAGATACATGTGCTGCACAACCAACGCCTCACCACACCTCAGGCCCACCATCCCCTTCTGTACCATGCCGGTGAGAGTGTACACCTGTATGTTTACCATTCATTTGCTGGGACTAGGCTGCAACACATGGTGTTCAGTGATTGAGACACTGCAAACTGACACACGTGTAGGCCATAGTTGTCAAGCATCTGCAAAAAAGATGAAGGTGGGGAGGGGGTGTCATCATGACACAACAGTGCACTGCAGCAGGGATCCAAAGGATGCTACAAATGGCTGTATCGGCACACAGTCAGAGTCAGCAACTGTGGCAGAAGTAATCCTAACTCCACAGCAATAGTGACAACAGTGTATGAACTCCAAGGGATGTGCACATGAGCTGACCTTGCAATCGTGCAGAGTTGGGGGACATGTGTAGGGCAGACTGACAATATACTGGCAAATGCAGCTGGCCCATGCTAGTATACCCCTGCCAGGAATAGTGACTGCTGTAGTACACATAACAGTAGGTGCAACAAACCATCATGTTAAGGGTGTGCACACATATGCACCCACTAAGTGCATGCATCTCAATCAGCATCAGCACAACTAACACATTTGTTTGACACTGCATTTGATTGTACAGGACATATGTCATATATCAGGCTAATGTAATGTTAACATATGCAGTAAAGTGGTCCCATGGCATATCAAGGGAGAGGTGTCATATCAATAAGGGAGTATACACTCCCCATAGCCACTGTAAGGTTTGATGGTTGTCAGTGTAATAGTATCATATTGGTAATACATGCACCACTGATGATGACATCTGTAAATCAGACATCAGGCATGCACAGATGACATCTGTCCACATATCATTCCAGGTATGTGTCGGACAAACAAATAGGGGCTGTGAGCATTAGCACAGACATAACTGACACAGTAATACACATTCAGCAATGGTGTATACATCTGTGAGGTATGGTGCACAGTACATGGCAGGGTGCTGAAAAGGTGCACAGCAATACTGTGTACAATGGTGCAGTGTTTTCCAGGGGAAGGGGCATCACCTACTAAAACAGCCCATGCATCACATACATGTATACTGTTGCTAGCATGGATTGACTATAACTGCACTGCATGCTGTTGAGTAACATATGTTATGCACGTTGACAGATGATTAATGGGAGGTCTGTGCATACTATCTTTGTGAAACCTTACCCTTAAGTGTGTGTGTGTGTGGGGGGGTTATTTTGTCTGTAAGTGTAATCTGGTGGAGTGGAGGGGAGTTGATGCATGTAGGATGTGTGTTTATGTATGTGTGTGTTTGTGTGGGTGTCCATGTATGCACATGTGGGATTGGGGAGTTGTTCATTCATCAGTACTTCCCTTTGTAATTATGCACTACATGGATATGGACTAACACATGAGGCACCAGGAATACTTGTCTGATATGTAATCTCAGGACAGCTGATAGTATTATAAGGTCTGTAGCATGGAACATGCATTGGGAGGGAAACTAGACACCAGGTATACTGTTAAAATTGCAATAGGCAGAAACGTGAAAGACTACCCTTGTATGCAGCAATACAGATGCATTGGGGAATTACTAGACAACACCAATGAATGTATTCAAATATTACTGTTGTCCACATAATAAGTTGATTGAGCAACAGATTTTGCATCTACTGAGCAATAGTTACGTATGACACTCCAGTGTGTGACATTATTGAGTGACCATTGTAGCCCCTCACATATGGCTGCCATGCTCACAATATCTGGACATACCAAGGGTGACCACTGGGTGACAGCAGTGAGTCCTTGTAAAACCTACTCCAATCAAGTCAAAGAGGTAATGGAGTAACAGGTCATGTTTTGTGATCACCTGTCCAGGCAATTAGAAGAATGATATGTTAATGACTGGTGTTAATTAGTGTAAGTTTCCAAGTGTGATGTAGGATGGGGAACTTAGGTGAATAAACTTGGGACAGTCTGTAAACTCAGGGACAGATAGGTATTATGGTGGAATGTCAGTGTGTGTGTGTGTGTGTGTGTGTGTGTGTGTGTGTGTGTGTGTGTGTGTGTGTGTGTGTGTGTGTGTGTGTGTGTGTGTGTGTGTGTGTGTGCGTGTCTGTATGTATATATGTACTGTTAAGCAATGATGTACAGGTCTCAAAGTGCATTTCTTGTTTTCCCCTCACAGGTGGCAAGGTGGGTCAGGGACCCTCCTGCATGCAATCTGATGTTGGTGTCCATATAGACACTGAAAATTATTATAGGTGTTTTGAGGCACAGGTGGGGTTGTCAGAGGCTGAAACTGTGCCATTGTTTGACATCCCCCTGTTATCCACCCCATCCCCACACATAGTCACAGCGCCTGTAGACACTCCATCACCAGTGGGCATAGCAGTGGGACAGTTGGCGGTTGGTGGCAGTGCACAGGACAGTGTGGTATCTATGGCTGCTGTGTCTGGACACAGCAGACATAGCCAGATGTCCATCAGAGTATCACATAGGCAGATGTACTGGGGTGCTCGTTGGAGGACCGCTGGTCATCGTGCCCCTGGAAGAATTGCTACATCTGGTACTACCAGATGCATGTTTCAGCTGTCATGGAGGTGCAGACACGTATGGAACTGTACACCAGATGGGGTCTGAGGCAGCAGAGGGCTGCTTTTCATCTGTAAGTGACAACATCCGTTATCTTGCAGGTGCCCTCTATGATTATACAGAGGTCATGGATAGATGGTTGTGTGAGATGGTGGGCCTCATCAACCATGGATTGTCTGTGCTAGAGCATGTGGTGGGAGTGGTGCGATGGCCACGTGGACGTAGACCAGCAACACCAACATCTGGCAGTCAACGAGGATGTGCAAGGACACCAAGCCACTCCCATAATGTCAGTACCAGGCCCAGCACTGCAGGGGGGCACTGTCCACACACACCACAGCAGACCACATGCATGTGGCCCTGGCCAGTCCCAGTAGGGACCTGGTTCCAGCAGACATATGTCATCATCAGGGGATAGTAACATATTGAGGCTTTTACCTGGACATGCCCGTGGAACCCTTGGCAGGCACAGTTCTCGTGCCCATGGACAGAGGTGGTGAACTGCACACCCTGCCATGTATGGTCTGCAGCTGTCCAAGAAAAACCTGTATAGGGCAGCCACATGACAGAAATGTGTGCATGCATACCCACACACAATACAAACACACCAAGAGCAACCTCATACCTACACATACCACATCACCATGGACATATCAGTAACTTACACCCCTCACTCACACACATGGTGTCAAATGTATGGCTCACCCCAGGTTTCTGGCAAACCAACAACACACCCTGTGCATATGATGATACTTGTGCCACATCCCTGTCATCCATAACATTGATGCAGGGACAGGCTTATATGGTTCTGATTCACATGGTGACTGTACTACAGTGTACAAATGTACTGCTGTGTAACATGTTGTCAGCAGTAATGTTTAATGCTTACATAACAGGCAGTGTAGCTGTCCAGCCATGATGCATTATAGCTGTTAGTACCACTGAGTGATTGTGGTATCCATAATGTTATCCATTTGTGTTGTAGGTGTACATGTGTCAGCAGGAGAATGGTCTGCTGTCATATCTCACAAGGAGTATTGCACTGTGTTGACACCATAGCTGTGCCATATCCTGGGTATAGCTGAACACACGTCACAGGTCTGTATAACAGTTACTGCCTGTGCCACATGAATAGATGACCCCCTGGGACATGTATATTCAGCAACCTGAAGTAGATCCCTCCACATATATGCACATTCTTACTTGACAACATTGGGACAAGACCCCTACCTAGGTATGTAGTGCTACTTATGTGTGTGGCTTTAATTGCACACACCAAGCAGCATTTAGGATGAGCTCTGTTCCAGGTTACATGTTACATGAAGAACATCCCCAGGCATGTACAGTATGGTAATGGGGGATGTAATGGTTGTATATGGACAATACATAGTGTGACATACCATCATATACACATTAACAAACACATAAAAGTCAGACACATCTGAGAGACCTGGGCCTATCACTGCTAACTAACTTGTCAGTGTGTCCAATGTGTTACAGGTAGGCTGCACACAGCACATGCATAACTTGGTTGGATTGTGTTATCAGTTACCTGCATGGTTGATGGTGACAGTGGTCATCATACAGTGGCACATGGGACATGTACCCGGGGTACCATGGTGTAATGATAGTATACCCAGCACCCACAGCCCACTGTGGATATTGTACGCACTGGAACCCATGATGACACTCTGACATACCCACCATCACACATTAATCAGGACTGCGATACAACCCCTTGTCCATCCCAAGAGTGCTACTACAGGGATATGCATCTAATGCACATGCCACAGACATAGTAGGGTGATGCATTGTCATGCCTCTCCTATGGGCAGCAACATCACTGCCCCTAATACTGTGTTGCAATGCATATTATAATAGGAGTATGTGGCCTCGGAATGCTGTAACCTACATATATACACACATGCACATGTACACATACTTGCCAGAACTCAGTGGGCACCCCATACCTATCAACCCATTTTTACAAAAGTGTTGTGCTGGTACTGCAAGGCTCAGGTAGCCCTTAGGGAGAGGAACATAACAAGGCACATTTAATGTTCAGTACAGCAGCAGCCACATCTAACTATGGCAATGGGTGTTGCGGTGGGTGTGAAGGGTCTCAGGGTATTCTCAACTACAGGTCTACTAACACACAGAATCTGGTATAATCAGTAATGCATACGTACACATTTGTCAGTACCAGGGTGCATTGCTGCAGGTGTTCATAGGTGTGTACATGGCTATTGTCCATGGAGAGATGGGAAGTGTAGGGGATGTGTGTACAGTGGTATCATGCCACCTGCCATGTGCCAGCAGGCAAACTATCTGCAGACACCACTGTGGTGACCCTCAGGGTGAGAGTGACATGCATCAGCCAATCCTCTGGTTGCCTCCTGCAAATGGCCGGTGAGGTGCTCCACTTGACATGTATGTGACATGTATTACATGACATGGTTAGTGTCTGTCTAGGAGACCTGTACCCAAGCATGTTCTGTTGACTGTGGTAGTGTAGTGGAGGTACCAGTGGCATGTGGTTTGTACAGGATGTTGTGTCCTATCTTTTCCAGTTATAACACAGCTGGGCAGACATGTTAGTGTCAGTCAAGCATAGGTTGCCTGTACGTATCCAAGCTGGATATATGACATCTGCACATCTGTACAGGGACTGACAGACATCAGCTCACCAACTAGCTATGCAGTAGGGTGAATGCATTGACAGATAGATGTCTGATACCAATAGATATGCCATTACTGCATGATGGCAGCCCTCACTGACATGCGTTATACAGTAGTCTACAGTTATTTTCCACATGTCAGATCATTATCCAGTAGGTAATATATAATGTGACAAAGCGCACACACCAGGAACATGACAGTGAGGACTCAGAGTCCATCTATGCATGCAGGGCTGTATGTTGCCAGTACTACAATTAGTAATCTACTCTTGCTTGGGAAAACACTGGCAACAGTAGTAATGCCATGATACACTACATGCCAGTGTGACTGCACATTACCTGGGATACTACCCATGTATGTAACACATTCACATGGATAAGAGTGTTGTACAGGTCATATATACTCAAGTGTCTTAGACAGGAGACTCACACCCCTTGCTACTGTAATGACAGAACATAGACGCATGTTATGTACATGACATTACATGCACCTATTAGAGATGTCATTACCCTGCTATGTTTACAGACTGGGATGTGAGCACTGGTTACAAGGGCTGAGCCATGCCTAGCAGGTTTCAGCATTGCTGCAATATAACAGCTAAGCACATTTGCACACTTGTAAGCAACGCCTACATGGTGTAAGCGCACATATGTTTAATTGTACCTTAGCACTGCTTATCTTTGTGCAAACCCACTTAAAGCTGCTCAAAACTTCCTTAACAACTCTATATCCAACATCCCCTTGTTCTGCCCAGCAACAAAATAAACAGCCCTTGTAGGTCTTGAACCCAGGACCCTGTACACTAGAGTCACAACAGTTAACCACTACTCATGACAGCTGTAAAGACAGTTGTTGGTTTTCCAATATATCTGTCAGTAGACATATTGAATAGTACTGAACAGTTGCTGTGACTTCTACAATTGTATAGTAAATGTTAGTCATATTACTGCTGCATCACATATGTTGTTATATCTAAATATATACATATCAGATACATACAGTGTGATACATGTGGGAAGGTATACACAACAGTAATGTTTACACATGACAAGGATATCGATATATACATATACATATGTAGATATATGTCTACATGTACATACACATAGTCTAACTCTCAACCTAAGCATTCAAAAAGCATCTTACAGCACAGCACTTGCTCAGACCTAATAGCAAGCATTAATATCCCCTGACACTGATTGCCCAGCAAGGCAAGGCTCTTTATTCACCCCTCACCAGCCAAGCGACTAAGCAGCTCACCCTACTATTCAGGCATGATCAAAAGGCAATTTCAGGTGTACTCTCCAGTCCAGCTAGTGAATCTGGATATCCTGAGGCAATGTTACAACTGCCTCATGTACACAGACAACCCTCTCCTCCTACCACAAAACACAAACATATGTGAGAGATGCAATTATACAGCCAAACTTGAAGCTAAGCTGTCTCCACCCAAGACTGGAACAGACAGTTAAGAGAAGAAGGTTAACACTTGCACCACACCTCCAGCCGCACACAGACCTACTAAAACAGCACTGGCAAAAAATACACAAATACACAAAATCATACTCAAGAGGCTCTAAATAAAAACCTGCAAAAGCAGCAGAGACCTCCGAAGCAGACAGCCAAACAACCTGCACCTCCCGTCACAAACCAGACAACACGTAAAACACAAAATCAGTGTGCCGCACAATCACAGCCCTTAAGGCAAAATAACATACCTAACACACTAGTAATAGGTGACTCTATAGTCAAGCACACTGATGTCCCACTCACTATGCTGGACAAGCAGAAAGTTACTGTTAGCTGCCTGTCGGGAGCCAGAATCCGCCACATAACACAAGCACTCAGGTCACTCCAGAACAAATACAAATATGACTCTGTCCTTGTTCATATTGGTGTGAATGACCTAAGACGTACCTCCCTGGACTACATGAAAAGAGTCATGGAAGAGCTCTCTGATCATGTAGTCCAGGCTGGTATGACCCAGACCCTGAGTAGCATCCTGCTCTCACCAAGAATGATACTCAGAATAAAGAAAAAATGATCAATTTCAACAACTGGCTAAGCTTCTGATGCCATTCAAAAGGGATCCACTGTCTGTCAGCGTGGGACGACATGCTCGGCAAGCCACGCTGCTTTCAAATACTGGCCAAGGCTCTTGCTACCCCCATAGTACCTTTTTTAGGCAAGGCTCAAAAGTCAAACCCACCTCCATAAACAGCACAATTAACAAAAAACTGGGGGTTATGCTACTCAATGCCAGGAGTTTAAATCTCAAAATGTGCGCGCTCAAAGCAATCCTCAGTATGGAGAACGTCGACATCTGTGCAGTAACTGAAACCTGATTCAAGGCTCCAGAGAGCAGCCCAACACTACTGGGCTACAACTCATACCACATGTTTTGGCCACAGAACATGGACCGAAACACAAAAGGAGGGGGTGTATCCAAATTCATCAAGGATACCTACACCTCCAGGTTAGTGGTGAAGCATGATAGCTCTGAGATCATCCATGTGCAACTAACATCGGGCAAATCTGCAATGCAAATTGTGGCCTGCTACAGATCACCCTCCATGACCCAGGACCACCACCCCACCTTTCTGGAAAAACTGAAAAACATGAAAGTCCTATCGAACACTCTGATATTGGGTGATTTCAATTACCCTACCATTCACTGGGAAAACTACTCGAGTACAAACTCCCAGGCCCAGCGCTTCCTGAAATTCATCAACTCAAACACCCTGGATCAGCTGGTAAACTCCCCTACCAGAGGTGAAAACATATTGGACCTAGTCATCACCAACATGGGCGAAAGGTGTTCCACACTGGATGTAAACCCGTCGCTGGTTAGATAGGACCATAAACTAATGACTCTGGATGTCCACACCCCACCACCATCCCCAACTAAGCGGACACAGCAAAAACCTTTTCTAAAGCAAACTTCATCTTACTTAAGACAGAGGTGGTAAGTTTCACAGCCTCCACGCTAAAAGGATAATGCTGCCCAAGATGCAGAAACCTTTACAAATGCACTCTACAAGCACCTACAAGGATGCATGGATCGTGCCACCCCTAGCAAAACCAAGACTCACTCCCCTAAGAGAAGGAAACCAGTTTGGTGGACCCCTGCCATAAACAGGCTGTACAATAGAAGGAGGAAACTAGTTCAGAAAAAAAAGCTAATCCCAAGAAGGAAAGACATAAGACATGCAACACATAGCTCTTAAAGTCAGTGTGCTAAACAGTCACAGCCCTTAAGGCCAAACACAATGCCAGACACACTTGTTATAGGTGACTCCATAGTCAGACACACTGACGTCCCACTCACCAGACTGAACAAGGAAAAGATCACAGTAAGCTGTCTGTCGGGCGCTAGAATCTGCCACATAACACAAGCACTCAGGTCACTCCACAGCAAGTACAAGTATGACTCAGTCATTGTCCATGCCGGTGTGAACGACCTGAGCCATACCTCCCTGGACTACATGAAAAGAGACATAGAGGAGCTCTCAGATTATGTAGCCCAGGCCGGTATGACCCTGACCCTGAGCAGTATCCTACTCTCACCAAGAATGATGCCACAATACAGAGACAAAATGATCAGCTTTAATAATTGGCTTAATTACTGGTGTCATTTTAAGGGGATCCAATGTCTGTCTGCCTGGGATGACATGCTTGACAAGCCATGCTGCTTCAGGGATGGCTTCCACCTGTCACCCCTGGGCTTACGGATATTGGCAAAGGCTCTTGCCACCCCCATAGTGCCTTTTTTAGGCAAGGCTCAAATGATAAACCTACCGCCCTAGAAAACAAAAATGGAAAAAAACTAAGGGTAATACTGCTCAATGCCAGAAGTCTAAACCTCAAGATGCACGCCCTCGAAGCCCTCCTCAGTATGGAGAACATCGATGTCTGTGCTGTGACTGAAACCTGGTTCAAGGCTCCTGAGAGCACCCAAGCACTGTCAGGTTATACCTCATATCATGCGTTCCAGCCCCACAATCCGGACCGGACCACAAAAGGAGGGGGAGTATCCATATTCATAAAGGATACCCACACCTCCAGGTTAGTGGCAATGCACGAAGCATCAGAGACCATCCAGGTGTAATTAACCATAGGTAAAACTGCCCTACAGTTTGTAGCATGCTACAGACCACCCTCTCAAACTCAGGAAACCCACACAGCCTTCTTGAAGACACTGGAGAGTATGAATGTCTCTCCAAACACCATCATATTGGGTGACTTCAACTACCCAAACATAGACTGGGAACATTACTCAAGCCCCAACACCCTAGCCCAAAGGTTCCTGGAGTTCATAAACTCAAATGCTATGGAACAACTAGTCACCATTCCCACAAGAGGAGAAAATATACTAGACCTGATCATCACAAACATGGGGACAAAATGCTCCACACTGGAAGTATATCCCTCATTGGTGAGATCAGACCATAAATTAATCTCACTGGAAATCCACATCCCGCCCCCAACCCCAGCAAAAAAGACCACAGTGAAGAACTTCTCAAAAGCAAACTTCACACTTCTTAAGACTGGAGTGGTATCCTTCAAGGCCCCCGAGCCAGTGGAAACCACAACCCACGTTGCAGAAACCCTTACAAATGCCTTCTATGAGCACCTCCAGGAATGTATGGATCAAGCAATCCCTAATAAAATCAAGACCCTTTCCACCAAAGGCAGGCGCCCGGTCTGGTGGACCCCAGCCATAAACAAACTCTACAACAAGAGGAGAAAGCTACTACATGACAGAGCAAAATCCCTAAAAGGAAAGGCATCTGTGATCAATACTAGCAAAAAACTACGATCACTCATAAAATCATCCAAGGCCAACTTTGAGAGAAAAATCGCTAAAGACACAAAAGACAATCATAAGGCCTTCTTTAGCTATGTTAGAAACCTGGGTGGAAACTCCCAGATATGCTCAGAATTAGTCCAAAATGATACAAAAATCACTGAACCCACAGACATTGCCAACATACTGGCAGACAGGTTCAGTGCTAATTTCTCCCTCCCTCCCCAAAAGGAGAAATATCTATCCCACCAGAGTCTAGCCTCCCAAACATCTCAGATGCCCAGGTGAGAGCTGCTCTCTCTAAAGCAAAAACACAGCATCAATGGGACCGGACGGTGTCCCCGGCTGTGTGCTACATGAACTCAATGAGGAACTAAACCCACACATAAGGCTGCTGTTTAATCTTAGCCTTACTACAGGATACGTCCAAAGAATGGCGTCGGCAACTGTGGTCCCACTCCACAAAGGCGGTGCTTCTACGGACCCTGAAATTACCACCCCATAAGCTTGACGAGCCTTGTCTGCCAAGCTATGGAGAGGATCATAATGGAACTCATAAATAAAGACATTGGGGACCTACAGACACTGGATCCTACCCAATTTGGCTTTGTCAAGGGCAGATCCTGCCTCTTGAACTTGGTCGACTTTTTCGAAACAGTCACTAAGGCCATTGATGAGGGTAAGGCAGTTCACACAGCCTACCTTGACCTAGCAAAAGCATTCGACACAATACCCCACTCGGGCATCATAGAAAAGCTCACCAGCTTAGATGTAAACCCATATGTCACAAGATGGGTTGCAAACTGGCTCAAGGACAGAACCCACAGGGTTAGAGTTGCTGGTGCCATGTCAGACTCTAAGCCGGTCACGAGCAGTGTCCCACAGGGCTCAGTCTTGGGCCCCCTCTTGTTCAGCATTTATTTTTCTGAAGTGCAGGCAGACATAGGGGATTGTGGCTGACAAAATTTGCAGATGACTGCAAACTGGGCACCATAATTGACACTCCATCAGACACAGACATCCTCCAGAGAGGTCTCATAGAAATGGATAACTGGTGCCAGAGCCATGGCCTTAAGCTAAATGCCAAAAAATGTATAGTCATACCCTTTGAGAAAAACAAGGTAACCCCTAATTACCACATAGGTGGTAATCCATTAAACACGGAAGAAGTTATCAGGGACCTGGGGACCCAAGTTGACAGTAACCTCTCTTTTGACACTCACATTGCCAAAGTGGTTAGGAAGACCTTCTACATTGCCCACCTGATCATGAAGGGATTCACATCCAGATCAGGAGAGGTCATTGTATCCCTGTACTCTTCACTCATCAGACCAATGATTGAGTACAACGCCCCTTTTGGAATGTACCTTACCCGACACCTGCAGCAGTTGGAAAGACCCCAAAAGTTCCTTACCAAAAGGATAAAGGGGCTCAAACATATGTCATACGCTGCCCGACTGAAGAAACTCCAGCTCTATTCAGTCGCATACCGTCTGCTCAGAGATGATCTGTGCCTGACATACAAGGCCATGTCCAACCCGGAATTAATGGACATGCTCCACCTCAAAAAATCCAAATCCACCAGAGCCACGAGAGCAAGAGACTTAAACCTCAACACAGATATAAATAGGATGTGCTGGAGGGACAGATTCATCACCCAGAGACTCCCTACACTATGGAACAGAATCCCAGTCCATGTGAGGCAGAGCCCCTCACTGACTCTGTTCAAGAGAAATCTTGACGAGTGGATGGGAGATCGTAGGTTTACCCCGGGAATCATCTCTGTGTCACTGCTGGACAGAGGCACAGCAAACTAATGGGTATAGTATTCTCATCCTAAGGGGTGGTGAAAGCCACACACACTCTGGCTAGGCTTATAAATGCCCTAGGGCAGATAGCCTAGTATGAACCTATAAACCTATGAACCTATGAACATGCCTGATCAGTATCAGTAAGAAACTAAGGTCCCTCATGAAATCATCCAAGGCTAACTTCGAAAGAAAAATAGCCAAGGATTTAAAAGATAACCACAAAACCATATTTAGCTATGTTAAGAATCTACGTGGCAACTCGCAGATATGCACTGAACTAGTGCAAAATAGCACAAAATATACTGAACTTACTTATATTGCCAACATCCTGGCAGATAGATTCAGTGCAAACTTCTCCCCCCTCTCACCTCCAAAAGGGCCCACAACAATGCTGGAAAAGTGTAGTGTCCCAAAAATCACAGATGCATAGGTGAAAACAGCCCTTTCAAAAGCCAAAACCACAGCATCAATTGGACCAGATGGTGTCCCAGGTTGTGTCTTGCACGAACTACAGAACAAACTAACCGCCACCTAAACACGCTGCTCAACCTCAGCCTCTCCACAGGCTATGTGCCCATAGAATGGTGCACAGCAATGGTTATTCCTCTGCACAAAGTAGGGGCCACAACTGACCCTGGTAACTATTGCCCCATAAGCCTGACTAGCCTGGACTGGAAGGCTATGGAGCGCATCATTATGGAACTCATTAACAAAGACATTGGAAACCTCCAAACACTTGACCAGACCCAGTTCATCTTTGTTAAGGGCAGATCATGCCTACTAAACCTGGTTGACTTCTTCGAGACAGTCACCAAGGCCATAGATGAGTGAAGATGGTTCACACATCCTACTTTGACCTCACCAAGGCTTTCGACACAATTCCCCACTTGGGTATTACAGAAAAACTCACCAGCCTGAACATAAACCCCTACGTAACGAGATGGGTTGCCAACCGGCTTACAGACAGGACTCATAGTGGGCTCCAGGTCCGACTCTAAACCAGTCACAAGTGGTGTCCCGCAAGGCTCGGTCCTGGGACCCCTACTATTCAGCATATACTTCTCAGAAGTACAGGCAAACACAGGACGACTATGGCTAACCAAGTTCACCGATGACTGCAAACTGGGAGGCATAATTGACTCTCCAGCTGACACGGACATCCTCCAAAAGGGCCTTAGTGAGATGGACATCTGGTGTCAAAGTCATGGCCTCAAGTTAAATGCCAAAAAATGCATAGTCATCCCATTTGGGAAAAACAAAACACCCACGAATTACCACATTGGTGGCAGCCCCCTTAATACAGAAGATGTAATAAGAGATCTGGGGACACAGGTAGATAGTAATCTCTTCTTTGAAAATCATATTGCCAAAGTAGTTAGGAAATCATTCTATGTGGCCCATCTAATTACTAAAGGGTTTGCATCTAGAAATAAAGAGGTTATAGTGCCTCTCTACTTGTCACTCATTAGACCCATCATAGAGTACAATGCCCTATTTGGGATGTACCTCACAAGACACTGGCAACAGCTGGAAAGACCACAAAAGTACCTCACCAAGAGGATTACTGGCCTCAAACATATCTCCTATGCAGCCCGAGTGAAAAAAAACTCCGGCTGTACTCAGCGGCATATCGCTTACTCAGAGGTGATCTCTGCCTGACTTACAAAGCCATGTCCAACTCAGAATTGATGGACATGCTCCACCTAAAGAAATCCAAGCCACTGCCAGCCATATGCTCTAGTGAGCTAAACTTCGCCACAACAATAAATAGAAAATGCTGGAGGGATAGATTCCTGTCACAGAGACTCCCCATGCTTTGGAACAAAATTCTAAATTACATCAGGCAGAGCCCCTTACTAACACTCTTCAAGAGAAACCTTGACGAGTGGATGGGTAAAAGAAAATACACCACTGGGATCACTTCATTGGCTCTGCTTGACAGAGGATCAGTTAATTAATCAAAGGGCCGCCAAAAGCCGACACACTCTGGCTAGACTTATAAATGCCCTCGGGCAGATAGCCTAGTACCTACCTATGAACCTATATATATATTCATATATATGTATTTATACACATCTGTATAGTGCATCATATATTTGGTCATTTATAGATCTCTGTGTACACACACATATATATATATATATATATATATATATATATATATATATATATATATATATATACATACATCATATATGTACATATATATCTATTCATGTTGATATATATGTAGCTATCTATAACTATATATGCATATATTTCTATATATCTGTATATGTGCAGACATATATAGATGTGCATATGTATATATATTATACATATATATATATATATATATATATATATATATATATATATATATATAGATATATCTGTGTGTGTGTGTATATATATATATATATATATATATATATATATATATATATATATATATATATATATATATATATATATATATATATATCCGTATATGTATGTAGATATGTGTTTATTTATAAATATGTATATATATATATATATATATATATATATATATATATATATATATATATATATATATATACATATATATACATCTACATATATGTTTACCATATGCCCAGAACATGGAGTGGAGTCATACCTCAGCACCAACAGTCTCAACCTCTTAGTGCAAGGGGATGTCATGTATGTATAGCAGGTATATATGTAGACTGTTGCTACTGTAACAGGGGTTGTTCTAACAGACATGTTGTGTGTGGGAGGTCACATCTGCTACTGACATGTACGCCATCAGTTACTGACAGACATCCTAAGGACATCATGGTATAGTACTACTGATAGCACAGTAATGATCATGTGGACTACAGCTGAGATAGGACTAATATATGTGGACAGCCTGGCACACTCTGGTCAGTCCAGAGGTATACACAGATCCCTTTAGTGCCAGACATGTGAACCAAGCCTGACTATGAAGATGTTAACAGCCATGTACATGGGAATATCATGTAAAGACTGGACTACATATGCCCACATAGTTTAAGCATTCACACACTCCTGTCTGATTAATAATAACTAGTGGTGCAGAGGTCACAAGGCCACATACTACCCAATTGTTAGTGAAATACATCTGTACATCATCCCACAGCTTTGTCAGAAATACACAACAGTTATGGTGGCCCGGCAGCAGTACATCTTGCAAATATCTGGACATAACATCACACTGGGTAATTACACTAAGCTGCTAAGCATGTAACAAAGCACTCTGCAAACTACAGGCAGACTGTCACAACACTGGTCTACATTTCGTATGGGGGAATACGCATGTACCTACAAATATAGTAGGCTCTACAGGCATGTCACAGCACAGAGGGACAGACACCTGTATGAAAGTGCATACCCACAACCAATGTGAATACAGCCACAAGCACATATGGTACACAAGCTTAATATTACACTATATGGACTGTCTGATCAACACCATTCTCATATGTGCCACTCACACACTGACCCTACATATACTGGGTCACGACACAGTTTTGTCCAATGCCTGTCTGTGGTATGGGACATGTGTGTGTTTGGCCCTACAAACATGTGAGCCGATAGGGTACCATTCCCAGGAGCATCATGTAACATCAGATAAAACAGGACCAAGAACAATGACATCTACCACTGTCTGTACACAGGCCAAGGTACGTCTTCGCAATACACACACTGTCAACTATCACCATAAGTACACAGACCCCACTACTGTACATACAACTACAGAATGCCCAGGTTATGTCCTCAGAAATAACCCCTACTATACATAACATGTCTAGCAGTCTGATATCTCACTGGCTTGTTATCAGATATGCTGTCAATACATAATGGTGTACAGAACATGTTCACCTATTACTGCATGACATATGTACAAAGGTTTACAGACTTGTGGCTGGAGTCACAAACAGTGGGCCAATATTGGCATGTTGCTGTGATACTCTCATATATTTACTGTTGTAACAGGGTTTGTTGTGACATATGTCCTATGAGGGATATGACGTTAGTAACTCTCATGGCTATCACCATGTACTGACTGCAATCCTCAGACTATGCTTCTGCAATTCTAAGATAGGTGAACTGTGAATAACACAAGACACATAAGACTCAAAACATTGGCCAGTCTGCAGATAACCATACAGGTGGGTGCTTCCTCAAACATATAACACTGTAATGACAGGTCTTAAATCATGTAGACCAGCCATATCCACACAAACCCTTTTAAACCAACATTACTCCAAAGGCAGAAGAGCAACACTTACATTTTCTGGTGGTGGTGGTGGGGGGGGGCATCTCCCTCCTATTTGTTGGCCTGTCTCCACAGTGCATGTTGTTAGAGGTATATCCACTACCATCTGTGATGCTATTTGCCAAAGACTGACATGAAGTCCTACTCACAGTGAATGAAAAGGGCCAATACCCACATGATGTTCCTAGTTATAGGAGTGTGTTTCCATGCAATTAGCTATGGGAATGTTACCACAGCTGTCCCACCTGCAATCAGCTAGTGAGGACTGCAATTCATGCGGAGGCCATCAGCAGATCATGAGCATCCCTTAAAAAACACAAGCTGCTGCCTAAGCTAAGCAGGTGTACTTCTCCACATCCACCAGAGAGGGAGTGATTGAGACAGCCAGAGACAAATTAAGATAGGGATGGGGTGGGAGAGTAAAACCTAAGCATGTTTGCATCACACACTTAGCAGTACAGCGTTTCAACCCCCTGCCTGACTATGTATTGCTATCACATGTCTATGCAGTTATTACATGCACCACAGAGCTTATATGCTGTGGAGCTGTCTAAAGGTATATTCAGTGGTGAGTGACATCCACAACAGTGATAAAGGAGAGATAAGGTAGATGTAGTACACGTGCCTGTCCACATGAACAGGTGCCAAGGTCGACACAGCCACACTCTCTCAGGGAATCTCACACATTATAACAGTTGGCAGGGTCAGGCTTAGACTTCCTAACTGGCTAGTTTGCCACAATATATTAAAACACAGGTGTCACATGCACCACAGGGGTTATCAGGATGATATATGGGCAAAGGATATGCTGATTCATACATGAAGGCACTGTATGATCACATCCACTCGTGCTTGAACTGTGTCATCCAATATAGAACCAAGATGCTCCTCACCAAGAAAAGGAAGCCAATGTGGTGGCCCCCTGCCATAAACATACTGTACAACAAAAGGAGGAAACTGTTGCAGAAACGGGGGAATTTCCAGGATGCAAAATACTCCCTTACCAGCTAAGGTAAGAGGCAGAGATCCCTTATAACATCCTCCAAAGCTAGTTACGAACATAATATAGCCAAAAATGTCAAAGACAACTACAAGACGTTCCATAGCTATGTGAGGAATCTAAATGGTAATGCTCAGAACTGCTCTGAGCTACAACAAGATGGTATTAAATATACCGCTTCCAGGGATATTGCCAGTATCCTGGCAGATCATTTCAGTGCCAACTGCACTTCCCCCTCGCAACCCCCAAAGGGCGCATCTCAACACAGAGAGATGGCCATATTCTGGTAATAATAGTAGTGAGTGTGACTGGCCTAAAAAGCATTGATCCCTACACATACAAACGCACACACAGTCACCACATCTGGGATTAGAACGTCTTCATAGGTTCATAGGTTCTTAGGTAGATACTAGGCTATTGGCCCTATGGCCTATATAAGCCTATCCAAAAATGTACCCTGGCTATCGCCACCCAAGAAAATTATTTTCCTGTACCCCTGTCGAGCAGAGCCAAAGAAGTGATCCCTGGGGTGAATTTCCTTTTTCCCATCCAATCATCAAAATTTTTGTGGAGTGGGATAACCATCACGGTGCATCATTCAGTGGGCACAAAGTCTGAGGTGAGGCTATGACTGAACATGGTACTTAGGTAGGGTGCCAGTTCATTCTGTAGTTTGTGTAGAACGCAGCCTGGGATATTGTCAGGTCCCATGGGTGCTGTGTTCTTGACTGTGGAGAGTGTGTTTTTTACCTGTGCAACCATAATTACAGGAACTTTGCATTCTTAGAGGTGGGCCCTCTAGGGGGTGAGAGGGGGGTAAAGTTAGCACTGAACCTATCTGCCAAGATGTTGGCAATATCAGTTGGTTCTGTATATTTAGTGCCTTTGTGCTGTAACTCAGAGCAGATCTGAGTGTTGCCATTGAGATTCTTGACATAGCTATAGAATGCTTTGTGGTTGTCTTTAGAGTCAGTGGCAATTTTGTTTTCATAACTAGCTTTGGAGGATTTTATGAGGGATCTCAGCTTCTTATTGAGGTTGACCAGGGTGTTCCTCCAGTGATGGGATTTTACTCTTTTTTTGCAACAGCTTATTTCTTCTGTTGTAGAGTTTTATGGCAGAGGACCACCAGATTGGCTTCCTTTTTTTGGAGGATAGCATCTTGGATCTATTAGGGATAGCATGATCCATGCACTCGTGTAAGTGCTTATAAAGTGCATTTGTATAGGATTCAGCAGTCGTACCTCTATTGTCTGTCTGCGTGGGTGTCATGAAGTTTGCCACTTCTGTCTTAAGAAGTGTGAAGTTGGCTTTGGAGAAGTTTTTTTATGATGGTTTCCCTACTTGGGGGTGGGGGCAGGATGTGGATGTCTAGGGTGATTAGCTTGTGGCCGGATCTGACCAACGAGGTATTGATCGCTGGTGTGGAACGCCAGTTGCCCATGTTGGTAATGACCAGGTCTAGGATATTGCTACCCCTGGTGGAGGTGTGAATAAGTTGATCCAAGGCATTGGAATTTATGAATTCTAGAAAACGTTGAGCAAAAGAGTTGGTACATGAGTAGTTTTCCCAGTTAATGGTGGGGTAGTTGAAATCGCCCATTATTAGTGTGTTGGGTTGTACCCTAATACTTTCCAGTGTGTCAAGAAATGAGGAGTGGGAGTCTACCTAACTAGTACATCACACTACAGGATTACGCAGTTATTGAAAGCACCACAGAGATTATTGGGCTACTACATCCCCAAAGGTGCATTTCAAGGTGAAGACATTAGCAGGCTCGCCATAGTAGAGCAATGGGGAGTGCATTATGTGTGCATGGGCCATAACCTGTTCATCTACAGGCAGACACACAACACTCAGGCACACACAGGTGTATATTCCACAGGTATGTGTCTACAACTGCTAGATGACTACTGACTTGTACAGTCATGTTATACAGTTAGCACAAGCACCACAGACACTATAGTGCTGAGGGATACCAGAGGCAAATGTCTACGGTGATTGACATTTGCACATCATGTGGTTTTAGTCAATTGGATGTGTGCTGGGTGGGACAGGCCTCATGATAGGAGGCTCTTTGTCACTGTCACTCTCTTCCACACATATATGTATGTGTATTTTTGGCCAATTGTAGTGTGTTGTCCTTGAATATATGTGTGTATTCCTAGCCAATGTGTGTGCAAAGCATGACTGGTGTGTACAGAGGAGTCTGCGACTGTCAGATATGTATGGTCCACTGTTGTTGCCAGACATGGGCTTCATTTCTTTAAGTGTGTGAGCATGCCCAGTATGGCCTTTCAGTATTTTGTTGTCTGACAGGGCCTTCATTTCTCTAAGTGTGAGAGCATGCCTAGTATGAACTTCTGTATTGAATGTGTGAATCCATTCCAGGTAGATTGTACTCCAGTGCAGACTTTTGTGTTCTACACCTACAGCTAGCAAACTGTTTCTGTGTGAAATCTGTAGATTGTTTGACAATATTGGGTCAAAATGAGCAAAGGATAGTGGGTTACTGTAGGTATTTGTGTCTGTGTTGCTTCTGCTATATGGTCTTGGTGTTAGCAGAAATATTCAGACATATGTATTGTTTTACACTGTGATGTTTTCTGTCAAGTACTGTCAGGTATACGTATTTGCTTCCAATGATGTTCTGGGGAACACATGGTGAATGCAGCTGTGTCCAGTACTGTGGTCAGCAGCCTACATATTCTTGTACAATCATGGCATTCTATAGGTGAAGCTGCAGACACTTGCTGCTGGGTCTGTGTAAATTGTTCAGCACATTCATACAATGGTGGCTGAGGATCCCATGCTTGTATAGCCATTGATGTGTCAGTATGGCCATATCCTGCTGTGGCCATACCTCACAGCTGTACAGATTCACAGAGGTTACCCAGAGGCAGGGCTCATAATTCTAGACATTACCCCTTCACATTGTGGTTTACGAGCAGGTTTGTAGCTACCCATTCTTGTGTTTGCAGCCAGGGATAGTACGTGCACATGGCTGAGTTTCGGACTTCATACACTCCATGCTGCCCATGCTCCTACCACCCCTCTATTATTCTATCCTCTTCCATACATTATGCAAACATTATCTGATATGTTCCCTGTAGTTATCAGCTCATCCCAGCAGTAATTTAATGTTGGTCCACAGTTCATGCAGTAGGACATGGTGGGCATGTTACTGAGATTTGTCCTCATGGACTTGCCTTGGGTTATGTGAACTGTGTTATGTTGTTATTTGGGAGTCCGTGACATAACATACATTGGCAGTACGGGTGAGACACAGGCCTTTGGCAGAGGATTGTAGGCCATTTGGTAGTGATGCAGGCCAGCTGTAGCCAGGTAGTTGCATTCTGTCACTCCTACAGTCCCAGACTGCAATAGACTATATCCCCCTGGGGTGACAGAGTAGGTGTGCAAGGTGCTCATGCCAATACTTTCTGTCATTATTGATCCAGTGGTGTGGATGCTGGCAGGGTGCTGCTTGCAGCTAGGGACGCACCTGCATGGGACACCTGCTCTGCATGCTGCATTCTTTAGCTATTGCCATACAGAGGTAGGGGTCATATTGTACTCAGCAGGGATAAGACCGGAGAGGTACCTGTAAGTGGTGGTGAGGTGAGCTGGGTGCATGTGTGCTATACTTGCACTGACTCACATATATGCATGGGGCATTCCACTTATGCTGTCTTGTGCAGGGACATCAGCTGTTTTGCAATACTTCATATCTATGACCTTTGTGGTCGGCAAGTGTTTTGCCAGACGACATTGGTGTTCCCAACTATAAGCCCAAATAATGTGCTGCAAACCTGTATGTACAATTCCAAGGGCATGTCCATTTGACAGTTACATATTATACACTGTCTGTCTGGGGTACTTCCCCCTCTGTATTGCTTGTATGTATGGGCCCATATTCATGTCATGTTATGTCCATCTTTCAGATGGTGACACATATTACTTCCAAACATTTACTATGGCTTACTGCTGCAATGTGTTTTGCTGGGAAGCATTGTGTTTGGCACTGCAGTTGTGAGAACTTGGCCTTGTCATCAGCAGTACTGGCCAATGGCCACCAGGACAAACCTCACCATGCATACATACTGACCACTCTCACACAATATATGACACACACCAACCTAACACACACAGCCCTGCATATTGGACACATGCTACAATCTATCCTGCTACCTTTGCCAGCTCAGGTAATCTGTGCTCCACTGTTATACCTACACATACATGTTACTACATTTCTACATCGGATTGGGGGGCACACCTGGCTGTTACTACAATTCTACATAGGACTGGGGGGCACACCTGACTGTTACTACATTTCTACATAGGATTGGGGGGGCACACCTGACTGTTACTACATTTCTACATAGGATTGCGGTTGGAACATCTAACTGTTACTACATTTCTACATAGGATGGAGAGCACACCTGACTGTTACTACATTTCTACATAGGATTGGGGGGCACACCTGACACTTGTACACATTTGCTATGACTGTACTTGTATTTCAGGTACTCCATTTCATTCTGTATTCTAACCTATCAAGCTGACTAGAGGCATATCAATGTACTACAGGTCTTAGGTTTGATTGACCTATATTTCAGTTTCTGACTTCTTACCCTTCAGAACTAACATCCCACTGCCTGACTTGTTGTAGACTGTAAGTGTAGGTCTGGCAGTCCATACCCATCAATCAGAGGCCTTAGCACAGCCTTTGTTTGTGTTTGTCTACACCTGTCCTGCTGGCTGAGACTGTTGTTGGGTATGTGAGCCTCCCTGACTGGCATGTGGTGTCCTATGCTGTTCCTTCTGCAGCTGTTTCCACAGGATCATATTGTGTAGCATGGCACACACAATGACAATTTGGGTACATGTAGCTGGTGAGTACTGCAAGACCCCACTGGATGTGTCCAGGCACTGGAACCATGACTTGAGCTTCCCAAACGCACGCTCTATTATGATTCTGATCTGTGCGTGTGCCTCATTATGGAGTTCTTGTTTGGGTGTGTGTGCATTTCTGATGGGTGTCATCAGCCATGGCTCCAGTGCGTAACCAGCATCCCCCACTAGGTGTCTGTAAGGGATGTTCCCACTGGCAAATCTCTAGTACAGCTGCATCAGTTGCCAGATGTGTGAGTCGTGATAGCTTTCAGAGCAGTCAGCACACACATTCATTATAATGCCCTGGGCATCGCACATGATCTGGCAGTTGATGGAAGGGAAGCCATTGCGGTTGATGTAGACCCTACCCCGCTTACCGGGTGCTGCTTTGATGTGTATGTGTTTGCAGTCTATAGCACCCACTATCTCAGGATATTCTGCTATTTGGTGGAAGAGACGCATATTGCTGGCCAATGCCTCACGGGTGTTGTGTAGTATCATCAAACAGTACATTAGTGTTACTGAGTGTGAGAAAAGTAGAGTATACCTCACTAACTATAGTGGTGTGATCAAGCAGCACATAAGTGTTACTGAATGGGAGTAAAGCAGAGTATATACCTCATTAATGGCAATCATGTCATCAGATGGTACATTAGTGTTACTAAATGAGAGTAAAACAGAATGTAATATTTATTCCAAAAAATTAAGAGTTAAATGTTTTCATCCCAGAAAAATAAGATTTCATCAGAACAAGTGATACACTTTAATCAGACACTTTTAAAGGAGTACAAGTCACATGATCAAATTCTTAAAGCTACAGTGGCATTGCTATATAGTAAATAATACAAAAGGTTGAAAAATGTTTGAATTATTTAAAATGTTTATATGAAAGTTAAAACACTTGATTTGGTAAAATGTGTAGGGCTATTATACCTTTAAAAACATTTTTTTTATGAGTGAACTCAGTGTTATCAAAACAGCTTATAAGAGAGCAGTCCATACCTCTCAACTTCTTAGAGCAAGAAATCTGGGCAAAGGCACAAATAATGGGGGGAAAAGGCCCCAAAATAGGTACATTTTTAAATATCCCAATTATGAACTTAGAAAGTTGATAGAATAACAGGTTTTACATAAGCAGGAATTTTCTGAAGGATATGAAGCACGAAATTCAAATGTATGCCATTATTTTCTGACTTCAATTTTCAATGATTTGCCAGTGATTTACCAGAAAGCCACATTTTTTTGAGAAATAGACCAAAAATATGAAGCAAAAATCTGGACATTCTGTGAAAATCTGGACAGTTGAGAGTTATGGAACTGTCACAGGTCAGCAGCTCTAAGTTTCAACACACTGCTAATGGAGACAACATTTTTTAAACTTGGTGTGTTAGTGGCATCTAGGTTCAGTTACCATACTAAGTAACCCAAGAACCACATAGCACTCACTCCAAAACAGATAAAATAAAAAACACAATAGCAGATGTTACTGAGGACCTATCAACAAGCAATGTATTAACAGTTTTAGCTCTTTCATTCCATCCAAACTGTAACTTCATTAGAAACGTAGTAACAACTTGTTTCTTCCATTGAAAAAGCCTAAAAGACAGTAATACAAATACAATTTAAATAGACATTACTGCTTAAAATGCTATGAATAAAATGCAATGCATAAAGGGTAAAAAAATTCATCAGTAAATGGCCGTTAATAAATGGTTTATCTTTGAATGCCTGAATGGTATTTATGTGATCGGCCGTTTCCGCGAACCATAATGCCAAAACACAGACAACTTTGAAGGATCACATGTCGAAAATGGTTTGCTGGAAAACAATTTCCGACATTTGATCCATGTGTTTGAATGGCAAAAAAGCATTCACTTATTTGCCATTAAAGCACATGGTGAATCGGCATTGTGGTTCTTTGCAGCCATACTTCTGACATTTTGCAATTCGCACATACGGCATTCAACAATATAAAGGTAAACCTTAATAAATATATACAATCAATAAATGGTAAAATAACTAAATTAAAAAAAAAATCATACTTTGGCAGCTTTCATTTTCAAAATTGGCTTTGGCAGCTTTCATTTTCAAAATTGGCGTATTTGAGATTAAATCATTAATACCCGGGGGTTGCAGGCATTGAACAACAATTGCCAATATATTTCCCTTTGGTGAGGAACCATTTTTCCTCTCTTTGACGATATTCCTTTTTGCCACAAAGGGTGGTGCTAGTGACATGTACCAGGCATTAGAAAAAGTATCCTTCCTGGAGCTTTTTTTTTATTTCCTTAATCATTCCACTAATTTTTTGCAGTTTATCTTTCAGGCCAGTAACAGTTCAATTAAATACCTGGATATCATTTTGTATAAAAATTTGTCTGTTGGTAGATATGAGTCTAGGTTAAACAGGAAGGATACCGTTTCTAATGCCTACCTGCATTTCACCAGTCAACACCCCTCGTGGCAAAAAAGGACTATTGTCAAAAGGCAGTTATTAGACTTAATAGACTGGTATTTTAGGACTTTATTTTTATTTAGGAGGCTGAAAATCTTTATGTTCTGTTAAGGACCATGGATATCTGGCAAATGTATTTGAAGATGTTTTAAAATGGATATCTGAGACCAGACACATTATGGGTCACTTTTGTGTTATTTTAATAGTTTGATAAATAATAGTAAAACTGACAGTATTGATTTGTCTCAGGCCTTTGCTATTCAGTTAAACAATGAGATTTATTCCATTAAAAAAAGTTATTGACTGTCACTGGAGAAATGTATTTGGTGCTTTTGGGCTACTTGATCAGTTAGGTCAGCAGCCCAATCTTGTGTATAAGAACAGTAAAAACTTAAAGGCTATTTTGGAAATAAGGATGATTTTCTTGGCAATTCCAAAAAGAATTTAGGTGTGAAGTGTTGTGGAGCCTGTAAGCAGTGTAGGTGTTACCTGCAGGGTATGCATTTTCTTGTGCCAGTTACCCCAGACTTCTTTTTGTCAAGGGGAACTGCAATTGTAATACAAAGGCTATAGTTTATATCACCATTTGTTCATCTTGTCCAGCCTTTTACATTGGCAAGACTGTGGGACCATTAAAAAACAGGATATATCGGCACACTTATGCTATCAACAAAACAATGGATGTTAATACCTTGCATAAGCATTCTATCCAATGCTGTGAATTTAGAAAATTTGCCTTTAGTATTTTGGAAAAAATGTTTCCCTTTGAATGGAAGGAGCAATTGCGATCTGATTTTTGAACAATGGGAACTATATTGGCAATTGTTGCTCAATGCCTGCAACACCCTGGGTATTAATGATTTAATCTCAATTACGCCAATTTTGAAAATAAAATTTGCTAAAGTATTACTTTTTAATTTATTTGGCATTTTACCATTTGCTGATTGTATATATTTATTAATGGCCATTTATTGATGTGTTTTTTTATCTTTTATGTATTGTATTTTATTCATAGTATTTTAAGTAGTAATGTCTCTAAATTGTATTTGTATTGGTACATTTTAGCCTTTTTAAATGGAAGAAACAAGTTGTTACTATGTTTCTGATGAAGTTCCAGTTTGGATGGAATGAAAGCACTAAAATTGTTAATACATTTCATTGCTGATAGGTCCTCAGTGACATCTTTTATAACATTTTTATTTTACCTGTTTTGGAGCTAACCCTGTGTGGTACTTGAGTTATTTGGTTTTGAATTTACTGCTATTCCGGTATGTTGCAGATGTACCTGTTTTCTCAACCCTTTTTAAGCTCTGACTGCAATGGTAATTCCGGGAGCATATCTTTAAATTTGACTCTGCTCATTGAATGTATGGATCACATGAAAGAGCAAATTGGTACACGTTTGGCAGCTTTATCAGCAAAGAACACTGGTTTTAATGGTGGGAGTGCTAATGGTTTTGGTTTACCTCCCAGTAAGAAGTTATATGCTGCATCTGTTCATTCTGAGAGTGTATCTCCAGTTATTCCTACAGGTTTTGTTACCAATGGGCGAGAGTTTGAACTGCATGCTGCTGATTTCACTAATGTTGATGTTCATAATTTATTTGTGCCTAAGTATACGTTCTGAGATAGTATTGTGGATTATGCTGGAAATAACATAGGTTCAAAGAGTGATTTTAATGATACTTTGGCTCATGGAATTTAGAAGTTTGAGATGCTTCTAACTAAATATAAAACTTTTCTTATAGACAATTTTTTTTTTACATGGAAGGGTTCCGAGAGGATTGTGTATTTGTAAATACCCTAAAAGTATGGACCCAGGGTCTGTGTTTCATCACAAATTATTGGTCTTACTTGATCAGATGGACATTGAGATGAGGCAGATTATTGTCAGAGAGAACTTACAGGAATTGGAGAAACACGAAGTTGAGGTTAAGAATCTTGATGGCAATATAAGAAAGGATTTATTGTTTTCTTACCATTTGGAAGATTTCCGAAGTGCTTTATGCAGGGCCGAGCAATGTGACACATCGGTGTTTAAACGTAAGCTGAGGAAAATTGTTAGGGATGAGAAAGGGTACAAGAATAACACCTCTTATCTGACTTCTAATGGTAGGGGGGATATGAAGCCTCCAATTATGATGATAACATTGACACTGATCGTGAATGAGATGGCAGAACAGATGGAGACAAGGCCCATTTTCAGGGGAATGGGTACACCACAGATCTAAGAGACTGGAGGAGAAATGGCTGAGGCAGGCAACCAGTGCCCTCGAGCCTTAGCCTGCATATTTGAGACAGGAGTTTCATCCAAGGGGTATCTGGAACCAGAGAATGGGCAAGTAGACCACCTTGATGGTTCAGGCAGGATAAACACAGTTACTGTTTTTGATTTTTTATGATGCACTATTTATAACTTCTCCTCACTTTCTATGACTCCTGTTTTGGGGTCATTATTTCAAAAGGGATTTAATTTGTTACTCCTCAAGCCATCCTAATGTTGTGGACACTCTTACACAACTGAAGCTGTACACTAGCAAATTAAATTTAAGATGTTTGATGACATCCAGAAATTAAAATACTCTTGACGGTGGGTGTGATGTGGTACTCCACCATTATTACCACCTACTGGGCTATTTGAACAACTCTGCAAGAACAGTATTAGGCAATGGTGTCATTAGAAAGTGTAAAAGATTTTCCAACCTTCTACCCGAATAAAAGAGGCTGTTATTTGAATTGTCTAATGACAAGAACTTGCGTGTGATGAAGCCTGATAAGGGTGGGGGTTGTGATTATGGATTGTTATAGGTATTCCTCTAAAACATTGAAATACTTAATCAAAAGGGAATTTTTTACAGAAGTATCATGGGAAGAGATAAATATTGCCTATCATCGTATTGATTTGGTATTGGAAGACCTGTACATCACTTATGACATTCCACCTAAGATGAAGGAATTTCTGGAGGTGACACATCCTTGGGTTCCTGGTATTTTTTGAAATCCCCAAAATCCACAAATCAGTGACCGTCTCCCCTTTGTGACCCATTGTGGCTTCAGCTGGTTGAAAGATGGAACCTTTGGTGAAACTGGTGGAGTTTAGGTCAAAATCTTTTCCAGAAGGTAAAAAAACATTCTGAAGGACTCTTAGTATTTTCTCCAGGCTATTGCAAATATTGCTTTCTTACCCAAGGCTATTTAGTAACAGTTGACATTAAGGATTTGTTCTCTGTCATCCCTCTTGAAGAAGGTTTGGAATGTTTTTTGGAAGCTATGGTGAAGGGTACTCAGCTCAACCACGCTGAGATGTGTTTTTTATCTCAATGTATGGAGCTCGTCCTTACTAACAATTGTGTCTCCTATGAGGGGGAATACTATAAGCAATATAGGGGCATGGCAATGGGTGTAGCATCAGCTCTGGTGTGTTTTTTATGTTTTTTGAGAAACAACTGAAGTGTTTAATTCAATCCTCTTTTCCATAGTTGAGGTTTTTTTAAGGTACCTGGATGACATTTTTATTTTATGAAAAGGGAATGCCAAGGACATGGAGCATTTTATTGTTTTCCTTAACTAGTTCACTAGTTTTTTGCAGTTTACTTTTCAGGCCAGTGACAGTTCATTTAACTATATAGATATCCCATTGTATAAAAATTTGTTTGTTGGTAGATATGAGACTAGGTTATGCAGGAAGTTTACTTTTTCTAATGACTACTTTCATTTCACCAACTGACACCCCTTGTGGCAAAAAAGGAATATTGTCAAAGGTTTCATAGGTTCATAGGTTGGTACTAGGTTATCGGCCCTAGGGCCTATGCAAGCCTAGCCATAACAATTCCCTGGCTATTTCTTCCCACACTGTTTACTTCCCTGGACCCCTGTCTAGCAGGGCAACTGATGTGATCCCCAGTGTGAATTTCCTATCTCCAATCCAGTCATCAAGGTTCCTTTTGAAGAGGGCCAAGGAGGCGCTCTGCTTGACATGTATGGGCAATCTATTCCAGAGTCTGGGGAGTCTCTGGGTCAGGAACCTATCCCTCCAGCATGTTTTGTTAGTTATGATGACAAGGTTTAGATCCCTGGAGCATGTGTCTCTGAGGGATAGAGATTTCTTTAGGTGTAGCATGTCCAACAGCTCTGGGTTTGACATGGCCTGGTATGTTAAGCAGAGATTGCCTCTGAGTAGATGATATGCGACAGAGTATAGGTGGAGGTTTTTTAGATAGTCAGCATAGGGCATCTGTTTTAGGCCTGTGATTCTATTTAGTGAGGTATTTCTGTGGCCTTTCCAGTTGTTGCAGATGTCTTGTGAGGTACATACCAAACGGGGTGTTGTATTCCATAATGGGTCTAATGAGGGATGAGTACAGTGGGACAATGACATCCTTTTTTCTGTATGAAAAGCCATTAGTGATGAGGTGTGCCACATAGATGGATTTCCTGACTGTTGTGGTGATGTGGTTATCAAAGGTGAGACCACTGTCCACCTGTGCCCCTAGGTCTCTTGTCACACTTTCGGTGTTTTGTGTACTGTCACCTATGTGGTAATTCATGGGTACATGTTTTTTCCCAAATGGGATAACTATACATTTCTTGGCATTGAGCTTGAGCCCGTGGCTCTGGCACCAGTCATCTGTTTCTGTAAGGCCCTTTTGTAGAGTATCCACATTATTTGGGGATTCAATAATGGCTCCCAGTTTGCAGTCATCTGTGAACTTTGTTAGCCAGAATCCCTTAGTGTTGGCCTGTAACTTCAGAGAAGTAGCTGCAAAACAAGAGCTGAAACCCTGAGATACTTCACTTGTCACTTGTCTGGAGCTGGATTTGGAGTCGGCTACTTTTACGGTGTGGGTCTGTCAGTAAGCTAGTTGGCAACCCATCTAGTGATGTAGGGATTAATGCAGTTTATTAGACGAAAATATTTCTGGCCTGTTTAAGGACCATGGATGTCTGGCAAATTTATTGGACGATATTTTAAAATGAATAAAAATAAAGAATAAAGAAGGAGAAGCTATTCTAGACTTTTGTCTGGCAAATGGCTTGATAGTAGCCAACACATGGTTCAGAAAGAGAGACAGTCACAAGATCACATGCAAGAGTAGTCAACATGCAACTCAGGAAGACTTCCTCCTAGTAAGGAAAAGGCACTGGGGCAGAATCCATGATTGCAAAGTCATCCCCAGTGAAACAGTCAGCCCACAGCATAATCACTAGTTGCCACAATCAGCAAGCAGTGGTCAGAGAAGGCTCTAAGGTCAACAGAGACCAGGCTGAAGACCTGAAAGTTGACTGGAGAGTAAGTACAACAGTTCAAGGAATTACTCATGGATCTATCACCCCAAGAAGAGGAGGAAATAGGTGGAGTTGAAGAAGAATGGCAGCGCAGCATGTGTTAGGACTACAGAATGGATATGTGGCTGAGCCAGGTATGGAAATAATGTACCTAAATAAAGCTGGTGGTGGAATGCAAAAGTCCAGGTAGTTATCAAAAGAAGAAAGGAGTACAGGAAGAAGTGTGAGACAGAAAAGACTGACCAGGCTAGGAAGGACTACTGGTTGGCTAACAAAGAAGCTAAGAAAGAAGTTGCAATAGCAAAGAATAGGGCATCAGAGGCACTGTACCAACTTCTGGAAAGTGACTCAGGAAGGGACACAAAGAAACTATATCAGGTTGCAAGACAAAGACAGAAAGATAAAGAAGATAGTCAGACACCCTTCATAAGGGATGCCAGCAACATCCTGCTCACCAGTCCAGAGGACATCAAAGGCAGATGGAAGGAGTATTTCCAGCAACTTCTGAATGAAGAAAACCCCACAGAAGCTGTACTGCCCCAGAAACAGCCTACAATGAGAGAAGAAGAGAAACCCACCCTAGAAGAAGTAAGAACAGCGCTAAGGAAGATGAAGTTAGGGAAAGCAGTAGGCTCACATGAGGTCACAACAAATATGATAAAGATGCTTGGTGAGATAGGGGAGAAATGGCTCCCGAGGGCACTAATAGCAGTGTGGAGAGAAAGGCGTATCTCAGATGACTAGGGAATAAGCATACTTATGCCAGTGTAAAAGAACAAAGGGGACATCCACAACTGTGGGCAGTACAGAGGCATCAAACTCCTATCACATTGCATGAAACGTCTGGAGTGGGTGATTGATAAATGGATACGCAGAGTAGTAGAATGTAAGATGGGAGATGAGCAGTTTAGATTCAGATGAAGATGCAGCACAACTGACCCAATGTTTGCATTGGGACAGATACTTGAGAAGAAGCTAGAGATGGGGAGAGAGTCCAACATTCATAGACTTGGAGAAAGCATATGATAGGTCCCAAGAAAGCTGATCTGGGCAGTACTGCAGTGGTTTGAAGTCCCAGAAACATTGGTAGAGTTAGTGTAGGCTACGTACACGGACCCAGTGATTCTGAGTATGAACAGTGTTTGGCCTCACAGAGGGGTTCCCAGTGGGAGTGCATGTACATCAGTGTTCAGCTCTGAGCCCACTGCTGTTCATACTGGTGATGGACTACATTAGCAAACAGGTTGGAGGGGACGGAGCAACAGAGCTGCTGTATGCAGATGATGTGGCAGTACAGGCAGACTGTGAGATAAAACTTCAGCAAGGGATAGGGGAATGGAATGCAAATTTGAAGGCACATGGGATGAAACTAAGCACAGATAAGATGGTGTTATGGCAACATACTGGGGAAATCAGAAGAAGCTGAGAACAGAGATAGAAGAGAAGATAGTGGAAGAGGTAAACAGCTTCAAGTATCTGGGAGGGGTAGTTGAGGAGAAGAGTAGTCTGAATGAAGAGGTCAAAGCTAGAATCAGAGGGGCTGCAGCCAACTGGCATAGAGTATCAGGTGTAGTCTATGAAAGAAGAATGCCAAAGAAGATGAAAAGTAAGGTGTATAAGACAATGGGGTGACTGGTACTACTGTATGGTACAGAAACCTGGGCAGTAAAGGCAGAACAGTTGAAAAAGCTAAAGGTGATTGAAATGAAGTGCCTGAGAAAGGTGGTAGGATTCACACTGTGGGACAGATGAAGAAATGATGACATAAGAGCAGAAACCAAAGTAGCTCCAATTACATGAAAGATCAAAGAGAACAGATTACTGCAGTTTGGGCACATGTATAGAAAAGCAGAAGACAATCTGGTGAGGAAGATATGAGACAGACAGGAAGAAGCTAAGAGGAAGCAAGGATGTCCAGCAAAGAAGTGGATGGATATTGTGAAAGAAGCTCTGCGACAGTCAGGCATGAGTGTTGAAAAAGGCAGGAGTGTGGCACTGAATCTAGAGAGTTGGCGACAGTCAACACAATACCCTGACTTCATGTAGAAAAATGGAAAAAGGGGGGGCTGATGATGTTTTTAAAATGGATATCTGAGACTAGATACATTATGGCCCACTATTGCATTATTCTAATAGTTTGATAAATAATAGTAAAACTGACAGTGCTGATTTGTCTCAGGCTTTCGTTATTCAGTTTAACACCGAGTTTTATTTCCTTAAAAAGTTATTGACTGTCACAGGAGAAATGTATCTGGTGTTTTTGGGCTACTTGATCATTTGGGCCAATGACCCAAATTTGTTTATAAGAATAGTAAAAGCTTGAAGGCTATTTTTGATAATAAGGATGATTTCCTTGGCACTTCCAATATGAATTTAGGTTTGCAGTGCTGTGGAGCCTGTAAGCAGTGTAGGTATATACTGCAGGGCATGCATTTTCTTGACCAGGTTTCCCCAGACTTCTTTCTGTCAAGGGGAACTACAGTTGTAATACAAAGGGTGTCATTTATATCACGTTTTGTTCAAGATGTCCAGTCTTTTACATTAGCAAGATTGCAGAACAGTTAAAAACCAGGATATATCAGCACACTTATGCAATCAACAAAATGGACATGAATGCCTTATATAAGCAATCTATCCAATGTTGTGAATTTAAAAAGTTTGCCTTCACTATTTTGGAGGAAATTGTCCCTTTGAATGGGAGGTGGGGGGTGGGAACTGGTTCTTGAACAAAGGGAACTATACTGGCAATTGCTGCTCAATGCCTGCAACACCCAGGCATTAATGATTTAATATTTTTTGCTTGGAAACATTTGCATAGATATTTTTGTACCCCAGTAAAATCCAGAGAAGTTTTGATCATGTAGACAGCAAATGTTGGAGGTGTGAAGGGGAAGAAAGAGGTAATTGGGAACATATTTTCTGGGAGTGTGTCGGATTGGCAGACTTTAAGGATTCCCTGTAGGATGCACTGTCAAGAGATGCTGGCTGGGCAGATTGATATAATGAGGTAGATGATTTTTTTGAGCTATGATGCAGAATCAGAAACTGCGTAGACATAGAGACCTTGATGTGTCTAATTATGGTGGCAGCCACAAAAGCAATTACTAGAAAATGGAAATCAAAATCTAAACCAACTAGGCTAGAAGCAGTGAATATAGTAACAGAGATAAAATAACTGGAACCGAGATGTTTACAAAAAGTGTAGGAGCAAACTACATCAGAAAAAATGGGAAGTGTGTGAACAGTACCACACTTTTCGGCCACCAAACCAAGACCGGAACACTAAAGGTGGAGGAGTGCCCATATTCACCAAGGATATTCACACCTCCAGACTAGTTGCCCAACACAATGCATCTGAAATTCTCCAGGTGCAACTAACACTAGGTAAGACTGCAGTCTAAATTGTAGCTTGCTACAGATCCCCCACCATGCCCCAAGATTCTCACTACACCTTTCTAACCATACTGTAAAATATTAAGATACAATCAAACACCTTAATACTGGGTGATTTCAACTACCCTCCATTAACTGGGAAAACTACTCGGGTACCAACAACTTTTCCCAACGGATTTTGGAATTCATAAATTCCAATGCCCTGGATCAACTAATCTATTATCCCACCAGGGGCTCCAATATCCTAGACCTGGTCATTACCAACATGGGAGATAGATGCTCGACACCAGTGGTCATCCCCTCATTGGTCAGGTCTGACAATAAGCAAATCACCCTTGACATCCACATCCCACCTCCACCACCCAGTAAGGATACCTCCGTAAAAAAACTTCCCCAAAGCCAACTTCATGCTACTCAAGTCATAAGTGACAAACTTCATGACAACCATGCAGACAGGATCTGGAAGTCTGACTGCTGAATCCTACACTAAGGCACTGTACGAGCACATCCACTTGTGCATGAATCGCACCATCCCAAATAGAACCAAGATGCTCCCCTCCAAAAAAAGTAAGCCAATTTGTTGGTCCCTTGCCATAAACAAACTATACAACAGAAGGAAGAAACTGTTGCAGAAAAGAGGAAAATCCAAGGATGCAAAAAACTCCCTTACCAGCCTCAGGAAGAAGCTGAGATCCCTCATAAAATCCTCCAAAGCTAGTTACGAAAATAAAATTGCCAATGATTCCAAAGACAATCACAAGGCATTCTATAGTTATGTCAAGAATCTAAATGGCAATGCTCAGATCTGCTCTGAGCTACAACAGAATGGCATTAAAGATATTGATCCCAAGGATATTGCCAATATCCTGGCAGATCGATTTAGTGCCAACTTCACCCCCTCTCACCCCATAAAGGACCCATCTCAGTACCAAAAGATTGCCAAATTCCAGTAATCATGGCCACACAGGTAGAAACCACACTTTTCAAAGCTAAGAATACAGCATCCATGGGACCATATGCATCCCGGGCTGCGTAGTACATGAACTACAAAATGAACTGGAACCTCACCGAAGTGTCATGTTTAATCATAGCCTCACCTCAGGCTTTGTGCCCACTGAGTGGTGCACAGCTACAGTTATCCCATTCCACAAGGGGGGATCCACCTTGGATCCTGGGAACTACCGTCCCATCAGTCTGATGAGCCTGATCTGCAAGGGCATGGAATGCATTATCATGGAACTTATAAACAAAGACATTGGCAACCTTCAAACACTGGACCCCACCCAGTTTGGGTTCATGAAGGGCTGATTGTGTCTCCTGAACCTGATTAACTTCTTCAAATCAGTCTCCAGACTGTGGACAAGAGTAAGGTGGTACACACAGCCTATCTGGACCTTGCCAAGGCCTTCAACACCATCCTCCACTCTGGAATCATAGATAAACTTACTAAGGTGGGCATAAAGCCCTATGTCACTTGATGGGTTGCCAACTGGCTTACTGACAGAACCTAAACTATAAAAGTAGCCGACTCCAAATTCAGCTCCAGACAAGTGACAAGTGGAGTACCTCAGTGTTCCATCCTGGGATCACCTTTGTTTGGCATCTACTTCTCTGAAGTACAGGCCAACACTAAGGGACTCTGGCTAAACATTTAGCAGATGACTGCAAACTGGGAGCCATTATTAAATCCCCAAATGATGTGGATATTCTACAAAAAGGTCTTATAGAAACAGATGCTTGGTGTCAGAGCCATGGGCTCAAGCTTAATGCCAAGAAATGTATAGTTATCCCCTTTTGGAAAAAACATGTACCCATGAATTACCACATAGGTGGCAGTACACTAAACACCGAAAGTGTGATGAGAGACTTAGGGACACAGGTGGACAGTGGTTTCACCTTCGATAACCACATCACCACAACAGTCAGGAAATCCTTCTATGTGGCACATCTCATCACTAAGGGCTTTTCATCCAGAAATAAGGAGGTCATTGTCCCACTGTACTCATCCCTCGTTAGACCCATTATAGAGTACAGTGCCCCATTTGGTATGTACCTCACAAGACATCTGCAACAGCTGGAAAGGCCGCAGAAATGTCTCACTAAAAGAATCACAGGCCTAAACCAGATGCCCTATGCTGACTGTCTAAAAAAACTCCAGCTATACTCTGTGGCATATCGTTTACCCAGAGGCGATCTCTGCTTAACATACAAGGCCATGTCAAACCCAAAGCTGTTGGACATGCTCTCTTAAAGAAATCCCAATCCCTCAGAGCCACACGCTCCAGGGATCTAAACCTTGTCATCACAATGAACAAAACATGCTGGAGGGATAAGTTCCTGACCCAGAGACTCCCCGTACTCTGGAATAGACTGCCCATACATGTCAAGCAGAGCGCCTCCTTGGCCATCTTCAAAAGGAACCTTGACGATTAGATGGGAGATAGGAAATTCACCCCGGGGATCATGTCAGTTGCCCAGCTAGACAAGGGTCCAGAGAAGTAAATATTGCGGGAAGAAATATCCAAGGAATTGTTATGGCTAGGCTTATATAGGCCCTAGGGCCATTAGCCTAGTACCAACCTATGAATTTATGAACCTATGAACCAGTACATACAGGGGAGGAATGAGGTTTTAAAAAAGGCAGGACTTAAATGAACTATGTAATGTTTGACTGAAAATTATTGGGTAGACTATATATGATGTATAATGGTTACAAATGGGAGTGTGTCAGTATGGTTTGTGATGTAAAATGCTTGCAACTAGGATTGTAGTGGCGTAGTTTGTTTTCATTTATATAAATGTATGATTGCCTGTGTAGTAAGTGATGGTTTAACAAAGTTGTTTCTTGTTTAAAAAAAGGTCAGGAACTGAATAATTTGTGTAATATTGCTTAGGTTATATGATATATAGCAATATATGTGAAGTGTAATGTTTATGTTAATACAGTTTGATTACTTTTATAAAAATGTAAATTTGTCTATGTCAACAGTGATAATTCAATAAAGATTTTTAAAAAATAAGCCAATTTTGAAAATGAAAGCTGCCAACATATGAATGTTTAATTTATTTAGTATTTTACCTTTTATTCATTGTATATACATTTATTAATGGTCATTTACTGATGAGTTTGTTTTACCTTTTATGTGTTGTATTTTATTCATAGTATTTTATTCGCAATTTCTCTTTAAAATATATTTGTATTGGTGCCTTTTATGCTTTTTAAATGGAAGAAACAAGTTATTAATATGTTTCTAGTGAAGTTCCAGTTTGGATGGATCAAAAGCACTAAATCAGTTACCATACTAGTTAATTTGTTTCAAGATGCAGTAACTTCTTTGAGAATACAAAAATGGAAATCATCAGTGTGTCAAATGGTTATATACCTATGTAATTTATTTGTCTCTTTTTTTGGAGGTATTGTAAAAGTGTTCAAACATTCTTTTACAATAATTCTCTCAGTCGTTCCTGCATAGAAATATGAACATAGGTTAAGTGTTGCAAGATAAACAATGCCAGTTAAAATGTCAGGTAAATGTAATAATTCTCTGCCATTCCCTTAAATCAGTGTTCTTCCTTTTAGAGATTAGTTTACATTGTTGGAAAAATCCATAATTGTAAGTTCCCATCTTCCTCCTACTAGTACAATCATATCTGCCTGGCTTTTCAAATTCTTCTTGATGCACTTTCCCCTTGTATATACAAAAGTGAGTTGGCTGTCCATTTTTCTTCCTCCTCTGGGTAGTGAGTAAATATTTTTCAGCTGGTGCTTATACTTCTTTTTGATGTCCTTGAATCATGACCATAACTCATCATAACTGCTTTCCTCAAAGTTCTTAGCACTGGGGGTTTCATTTGGGTCCTTTTTGTACCTCACACCCGCACAATTTCTTGTCTGATCTCATTGACCATGCTAGGGAAGTAGCTCCTTTCCAGACATATCCTAGTTAGTTTTTCAGTCTGTATAAGAAACAACTTAGGGTTGAATGTAATCCATGCCAACCTAACAAACTGATCTTTCACTAAATTTTTTGGATGTAAATGTGATTATGTATATAGTGCAAGAAGTTTTAAAAGATAGATTTTCTATATATTGTTGAGACAAAGGTCTTGATGTCCTAGTTTTTTAGTAGAGTTACATCCTCAAAATGGATTTCATTTTCAAATAGGTAGTGAGAAAATCTGAGGAAACTGGTGGTGTTTGTGATGATGTATTAACAGACTCTTGTAACTAGTCCTTATTTCCTTCCTATAATGCAAATATCATCAATGAAGTTGGTATACATAGTCCAATGTTTGACATAAATAAGCTCAAAATCATATCTCTGCTCCCATAGTCATAAGACTAAATAAATTTGCATAAAAATGTAAACAATTTATATACTCTACAAATGTTATCAAATTAAGTTGTTTTAGTTTTCACATAAGCGCTTTAAATGTTTCAAATATTCCTTAAAACATTTGTATTGTTTACTATGTAGCAGTAGCACCATACCTTTAAGAATATGGACATGTGACTTGTAAGTTTTAAAAGTGCTTGACTGTATTTTATCACTAGGTCTGATAAAGTCCTTTTTTCTTGGATGAATAAAACTTTAATCTTTTATTTTTTCAACAAATACTGCTGTTTCAGACCCTTCCTGTGGATCCTTGCCATATCCTGTTGGTTATCAGAGAACAATCAAGCAATCTCAAAATTCATCTCTGCTCTGATATTCAGTGTGAGTTAAAATACTGCATAGGCCTTGTACATTTCAGAATATTTTGATTTTCTTTTGTAATATGTCATTATTCACCAAGATGCCCTACTGGTACATATGTTCTACTCATCCTGCCAGATGTAATCACATAGGCAGGTTTCACCTTTCCATGGTGTAACCACCTGTTTGAGATCAAACATGTTGCAGAATAGAAAAAGTCAAGACTCATGCATATACTTTGCAACCACTGACAGCTAATCAACAGTTTTTATTCCACCTCTTAGCATCTCAGGCTGCAACTTTTTCAAATGCCTATGATACATTTTTGTTAGAAATTGAGATTATGGGGGACAAACCATACCCACACCCTGTGCAAAGGAGTGAGCTTCACTTTGACTCCAGACTAAAAGCTTATTCTTGTAGCATTTGAGTTGCTTATGCTATTTTATATAATATTTAGGTATTTCTGATAAAAATAACTGTGTTGTGCAACTATTAAAGAAATCATATGTAATATTTTTGTACTAAAATCTCAGGACATTTTCCATTATTTAGTTTCTTTTTTTTGTTAGATTTTTTGCAGGACATAATTGCCCAGAGAGGGACTGTCCCTCACAAAGATGGACAGGTGGTATCCCTTGCTGTATTGAAAATGTAATGCTTGCAACCAGATACTCATTAGTATATTTGTACCCGCAGTACTGTCTTATAATGTGATATATTCACACAAACACAGTCTGCATCTGACACTACCCTTCTGGATTCTGCTGGATAATGTTTCTGTGGCACAGCCACATGCTTGCCTGAAAAACAAGAGACCTCTCTCTCTCTCAGCTTAATTCCAGCATGCCATGTCTGTCACTGAAAAATGTCAGCTGTGTTATAATGAGTGCTGCAAGCACTATGACAATGAAATGAGTTGCCTACAATCACACACTAGACCCAAACAGTAACAGTTAAGGTGGTTGATATATAACTGAAAAGTTCAGGTAAAATGGAACTATTTATTGGTGAGTGAAGCTGCATGAACTGGGTTTTCTTAAACTCATCAAAGATGAGATTAATAAAAGTAAATCTTATCTGAATAATTACGCTGCATAATTACTTTTGTAACACTTCATAACTAATAGCATTGACTCATTCATTAAAATCATTAAAAATATAAAAGCACATACCACTCTTATTAGAAATCTCTCCATCAGAACAAGGAACACAATTAAAGCAACACAGAGGCTCTCCTTGTCTTGTAACTCTTCTGTATCCATGAAGGCATACTTCACTGCACAAAGATTTTGGTACCTAAAATGATACAGAAGCTAATATAAGAATATTATAGAGTAAAACAAGGTACCTCCCCTAACATTTCTGAGGAAAAAATTCACATTTTGAACTGAAATTCTGTATTCGTGGTTGTTGTTGTGTCTTTCGGCTTTTCCCTGTTAGGGGTCACCACAGTGGAACTCCGGTCCGCTAATGATTAGCAGTAGTAGAGCTTGAAAAAAGTAAATTGTCATAAAAGCTGACAAAATTTCAGTTAAGAGATGAACAGGGAGCACTGTAGTCTTGTGGTGCTAATATAGTGACTTTTTTGCAGAAATTCAAAAACAAAGAAAACAATTTGTAATACAAAATTGCACAGTATACTATCATTGGGCAAGGCGGTGCTGATTCAGAGACAAAGACAGTACACTCAGTACAGTAACTAGGTTATCTGGTGCTCTGTGCACTTTCCCCAAACTCGTGTCTGCTCTGCCCCCTTCAACTTGCATTTGAAGACCAAAAAAATCAAACTGTTTCCTAAAATGTAACAAGCTGTTAGCACTTTAGAGATGACCATTGATTTAGTATCAGCATTCCTTTCTGAATGCTGATACTGTATTATCTGTGGTTATGGCTGAAACAGTTCATATTTAACTCCATACCACTGCCATGTGCTACTTGTGCTGCTGAATATCTTAGTCAGCATCTGGGGAAGCTGCCCCTTTACCACATCCTAGTAACACCTTTGAGTGCAATTACACAATAATGAGAGGCAGCACATTTGGAAATTTATGTGCATAACTAAGTAATGAGATGGAAGTGAGAGTAACATTATGATAATGACAGCAATTATGAATGCAAACAAAATAACACTCAGGAGTGAAACGCATGAAAATTGCACAATGAGGCATGCACACTAATGTGGCTGTACTCCATTATTTCCTGGCAAACACTGACAAAGGCCACACAACTATGCTGTAGTTAGCAGCAGCATTAGTGAAAATATAAATGTTAAAGGTTGCCCTCACAGAGACTAGCCATGCCAGTGCATGTCATTGCAATCTGCATTTTCAAAGGATGTGACTTTATCCAATTCAGTCAAGTCTACAACAGTCACCATACAGGAACTTATAGACATGTGAATCTGACATGCAGGCTCATTGGTTGCATAGAATACTGATTCTTGTGGATATCAAAGTATGCATAACACTGCCAGTCCTTGTTACATGACCCTTCCAATAATCAGCTAGCAATACTGTGGGTGTATCTCAAATTTCTGCCTCGAGGATACTATATCAGTACTCCAGTTTGATGCTACTCTGTCTGGAAAATTGTACGTGTTTTCCTCATACTACAGAGAAAAAACAAAATAAAAGCTCCAGCAAAACTAGAACTTCCACTGAGTGACCTCCCAAACCCCTTGTATCAGAGGCACATGGGATATATGCAGATGATCCTTATGAACATCAGGTATTTCAGCTAATTGGTGATTCTAAATGCCCATGACCTGTTTCATCATTTTAATGGAAAATTTAAGGCTAATAAAGCCAAACCTCACTAGCTGTGGATATGTATATTTTGGCCTTGTTATGACTTCATCATCAAAGCACAAGCAGAGTGTTTGACTAAGCATTAGAAACACAGGGCTGTTACACCCATCTGATGTCCATTATCATTAGGGTCACTGCAAAACTATCCTAAACAATAAACTAAAACAATGAGTGAGAAGGTCACTGAAAAAACAGTCAGTAAAAACAAAATGAAAACTCCAGTAAATGTAGAACTTCCACTGAGTGACCTCCCAAACCCCTTGTATCAGAGGCACACGGGATATATGCAAATGATCCTTATGAACATCAGGCATTTCAGCTAATTGGCAATTCTGAATGCCCATGACTTGTTTCGTCATTTTAATGGAAAATTTCAGACCAATAAAGCCAAACCTCACTAGCTGTGCATATGCATATTTCGGCATTGTTATGACCTCATCAGCACAGCACAAGCAGAGTGTTTGACTAAGCATTAGAAACACAGGGCTGTTACACCCAGCTGATGTCCATTATCATTAGACAAGAGAAACAAGTCTGTGGGTGTTCTGTGAAGTAGCCCATTTATCTAACATACTTAGGGAAACTAACTGTACCAACATCACCATGACCTGTTGTAGACATAGTAGTAGTAGTACTAGTAGTCCACAAAAAATGCAAAAAAAATGATTGGTGAAAAAAGCTATTAAAATGACAGTCGGATTATTAAGGATAAGGACAAAATTATGCATTGTTACTTTTATGTTAGAAGCCCGGAATTTCCAGATATAAGATATTCAGAAAGATTAAGCGTGAAATTAGAGGAAAGAAAAATACTCACGCAAGAGAAACTGTGAAAAGCTTTAAATGCAAATTTGCATTCATTAATACTACAAATCCATTAAAAACATTACATTATAGAGACAAAGAAACTTTGGGCCACCTGGAAAAACAAATGACAGAGGATGCGAACATATGATAAACAAAATTCAGAAATATTTGAAAGGTATGAAAAAGAAACATGGATATGGGTTATAAAAATAGATCTGATATAGTGCAATATTTATGCAAAGGAGAATGCAAACTAATCATGACAAAAAGTACCTTCAAAGGAATTTGAAGAGAAATACAGCCAAAGGCACCCAGATATGGAAACTTTCAGAATACAAAAAAAAAAAGAAAAAGAAAACAAAGGGAGGTGTAGGGTAGAGGGTTAGTAATGTATAAGTTAAATAAATAGAAATTAAAATTATGGAATACCTGTGAAGTGAATGATTTAGTGTAGAATATTCAACATAGGTAATGTTGAAGAGTGATTGAACAAGGATGCCAAAGTAAGGAGAAACAGGTGGAACAGGAAGCATCTGATGACTTGCCACATGCTCTGGAGCCTTCAGTAGGAAACCAGTCCAAAGGTCCAGTTGGAGTTGCACAGTAAACGAAGGAGAAGGAAACAGTTGCAACTCTGCCACAGGCAATGCTGTGGAGTGATGGACCAACGAGTTCCCATATGAAGGAGCAGCAGATAACACAGGATGCAGCTGAAGAGGATATGTCAGAGGAAGATGTTCTGGAACTTTCTGTAGAATGTCCACAGGAAGCAGAGCACAAAGACCGTACTGCCAGTCTGGAAGAAAATAATTTAAGGGAAGAGATCCTTGATTTAATAAAGACGGATAGACATATTTAGATCCATGAAAAAACACATAACAGAAAGCAAATATTTCCCAAATGTTAAAAGGCTGATAAAACAGATGAACACAGTAATGAAGTATATTGACAGAAATGTATGATAAAACAGAAATAAATAGGTTATATTACTGTGTAGCTAACTTAACAACAGATAAAGTCTTAACCGCAAAAATGCAGAGCAATAAGGGAAAGGAATGAAAGAAATGCCATCACGGAAGCATCAAATAGAACTACAAGCCATTTAAGCCAATAAGTCTCAATGATAGAAGAATATAGATAAAGGAACAGATCAACAAAACTATTTAGAAAAGTTGACATGGCAAAAGCAATGCAAAACATAAATACACAAAATAAGCAATTCATTAATCACTCATTTTAGACAAAAGCCAAAGGCATAGAAACACTACAATAAACAAATAAATAAATGCATATATGTATAAATAAAAATAATAGACGCATTTTGGAGAAATATCGATGAAGACCATGTGGAGCATAACAGAGATGCTGAATGTACAGAAACAAATAAAAGAAACAGTAAGGAGCTCAAATGTACAGGATCTGAAATGACATGAAGTATCAGCCAGAAAAATTGAAACAAAATTAAGAAAACCCCAGGCCCAGATGCAGTACTTAACTTCTGGATAACTTCTAGATAAAAGTATTAACATCTTTATACAATGATTTATCTCCAAGTAAGAATTACTTATTTGTGCATCCTGAACAGATATCAACCGATTAACAAAAAAATTATACCCATCCTTAAGAGTGAACCTATAAGCCATCCTAAATAACTTGCTTTCATAAGACAAACTGCGACAAGCGTCAAATGCAAATTTATGTTCATTAATACAACAAATCCACGTAAAACATTATAGAGACAGTGTACAAACTGTATACTGGAAAATCAGATCTTATTCAGGTACTGTATATGGGGCATTTAGTGACAACTACCTCTAGGAATGTTTGGGGTTAACAAAACGTGCTAGAGAATCATCAGACAACCCATGTAGAAGATTCTATAGGAATGAGAAGTGTAATAATTGTTTTTTTGACACAGTAGCTGATGCATGGAACAGACTATCAAATTACATTTAAGCAAGTACTCGTTTAGATATTTTTAAGAACAGCCTGGATACTTATTATGGGAACAAGTGTTTTGGTATATTGGCAAGCTAGAAGGGCATTAATGCCCGTGCTTGAAATATTTTTATGTATGTAATGATGCATACAGAGTTTTTAGTCATTTAGATGAAAACTCAATCATGGCAACAGAACATAAGGGTAACAAAAGAAAGTCATGTGGAACAAATGAGCATTTGTTGCTAAATAATGCTGTAATAGAGAATTGCAAAAAGGAAGAATCAAAGAATGGCACGCCAGGATAAATTACAAAAAAAGCAGTTGACAGTATCACACATTCATGGATAAGGAAGTGTGTACAGATGTATAAGATACACCCTACATTGATCAAATATATTATAGTGACCATGAAATAGTGACACACCATTTTGCAGTTAACCCATGACAAAGTGCAAAATATTATCCCAGGGATAAAAACTCAAAGGGGGATATTCCATGGTGATTCTTTGTCACCACTGTTGTTTTGACTTGCCCTTAACCTATTACACTGTTTAGTTAATTTCAATTTTGCTCCCAGAAAACAACCATGCTTAAGGACTTCACATCTACTCTTAGTTGATGACTTAAAACTGTATAGTTCATCAGATGAAGAGTTGAAAGCACAACTGCAAGTGCTTCAGATTTTCTCAGGTGATATAAGAATGTCATTTGGTCTTGATAAATGTGCAACATCAACGTAAGGAAAGTTGCAGTGCAAAAAAAATATCAATATGGGACAGTAATGTGGTATAAAGCAACTTGAGCAGGAGGGATTATATATATATATAAAGGATCAACAATAAAATATGAACAGATGTGAATAAAACTCAGTAAGGAGTACTTCAGAAGATTAAAACTAATACTGAAAATAGACTTGACATCTACAAATAAAGTCCAAGCTATAAGACAATTTGCTCTTCCTGTTCTAACTTACAGTTTTGGTGTGACTGACTGACACCAATAGGTACTGGACCAGTTGGACAGGAAATCAAGAAGATGAGAAAAAGGTTTTATGCTTTTCAAGTGATATATAAAAATTAGTGTATACCATGGTTATATATTTCATGCCATGAAGGAGGTAGGGTTCTCCTCAAAATCAATTACATGTCATGGGACTGCATACAAATCCGCTGACCTCACCAGATCCAGACATAATGATAGTTTTAAAACATGAGGAGAGGACGTCTAAGATGACATTTCTGCTTAGTTTACCAGATGCATTCTTGTGTCAAGTGGAAACAGAATTCAAACCAGAGGTAGACATATCTCAGACAGTTTGAATGCTCCTAAAAACAAAAGAAACTATATAAGGAAAATGATCAGATGGGATGGAAAGAAATGTGAAAAAGTCATAAAAATAATGCAAGTATAGACTGTATAGAGATCTCCTGTAACAACCTTGTGAGAGTTGAGTTGAGACCAAAAGATGAAAGGGTAATAATGACAGCCCAGGATAGTGGACTACATACACCTTGGTTTACAAAGTCCATTGAATATGTTGGAGAAACAGAAAAATATAGGTTCTGCAATAAAGACTTGGAAACAACCATAAATCTTGTTGCTGGGTATGATACACAGTAAAGCCAATGTAAAAACAAAAAAATAAACAAACCACTGAAGTGAAAAAATTAGGCAGACAACCAGGTTATCTTTTTTTTAAATTCTTGTTCTTCCTGTTAGCGCTTTCGTCAAGCCTCCATACATTCAACTTCATCAGACGATACAAAACAAGTAATAGCCATATTTAAAAGGCTCAGTAGTGGTCACATGTTCAAAACACTCCATATGCTTTCATATCAAATGATATAATTCCCATTTTTCTTTTATGTGTATACACTTGTAAAATACAATACCTAACCTTTATTGAATAACACATTCAAATTTTAAGCCAGCTAAAACTACCTATAATATGAAAAAATAGGTGTAAAAAATGTGTATAAAAGGTCACCATTTAACCCAGTTAATTCTACTTTCAAATTAAACAAATTTTAAATGATTTGGTATAAATTATTACAGAAATTCCATAACCATTTGTTGGAACTTGACCGTGCACAAAAAATATGCTACTACTTGTTTTGTATTGTCTGATGAAGTTGAGTGTATGGAGGCTTGACGAAAGCGCTAACCGGAAGAACAAGAATTTTAAAAAAGATAACCTGGTTGTCTTCCTAATTTTTTCAATTCAGTGGTTTGTTTATTTTTTTTTTACATTGGTTTTACTGTGCGGTAAGGCAACAGGTGAATCTTTAACCGCTCCTACTGTTTTATTGTCCTCCGCTGGAGGGGAGAATGACCAGGGAGCTAGTGGGTCTGAGATTAGTCGACTCATTATATTTATTAACAATTTAGCAAAGAAAGTGGATGGCTTAACAGACTTGGTACAAGCTGAATGGCTCCCAAATCTTTGTGAACAAGGTACTACACAGGGTAGGAACTGTAGCCGTCCTAGTCCGATTGCATCTACAAGTTTAATAGTTCAAACTACACCCCGTGAAAGTACTGGCAGTGTAAATGTGACCGTTGCCAGTAATGCATCACCTCTAATGCTGAATGATTGGCTGCAACCAAGTACATTGTTGTAGAATGAGGTAAATCAGGCTGATGACAGCACCAGCTCTACAAATGCCATCAGTATAGTCAAGAATCTTAAAACTTTGGACTGCTAGTCCCTAAAATTAAAACAACTACAGCTGGAGGTTCTTTATTTTAAAGAATGTATTAAATGGTGACAGGTTCCCAAAGGATCAAGAGCCTGATGTTACCCAACTGGATTAATTTTGAATTCTGCTTTTCACTTAGAGCTTTTGAAGCTCTTCAACCAGCAAGGACTTGAGATTTTACAAATATTAGTAAAACACTACCAGTTAATGGCTGATACACTTATGGAGGAAATTAAAGAAGTGGACAATGCCATTAGGGTAGATTCAGACTTCACCCAATATCATTTCGATTACCAGTGGGTGTTTGCCAGCATAGACAAACAAATTGAAAAATTTAAATTCTTCAAGATTAAAAAACTGAAAACAGATGACAATGATTATAGGAAAGGTATGGCTTACCCGGAGCCCCCAAGAATGGAACGCTCCAGGGGGCAGGAAATGCAAATTTCTCTGCAATTCTGGATAGCAGTGATGATGTGATGACAACAACAGATAACAACAACTGGCTTGGTTTCCTCAGCAATTTTTATTTGGGAGCTAAAACTGCATGTGCGGTGCTCAGTCACATCTAACAATTCCCTCTCTAGCAGGAAGCAATGCTTAATTGGTCTGAGAAGTTGTGCATTTGATTGCTGGATTATTTCAAAAAACTAAAACCCAATTAATTTATCTGTTAAAAATGTTTCTGCCAACTTCAGGGCAAGTGTCCACTATAGTGGCCACAACCTCACAGATGTTCTTTGAAAATAATGAGCTATAAGCACCGATGGCTAAACTAAAAGTTATGATTCAAACAGTACTCAATGACACTGCTGAACATAAGGGAACATGTTCCAAGCAGGTTTGAATTTGCAAAGCCTTATAGGAGGCTACAGAAAGGTAAGAATTTAAAACTGCAGCCCAGAAAGAAGCTATAGTGCTGCATTTGGAACAAATCAATGAATTTCTAGTTAAAACTCACAGAAACAACTTTTGATTCACTGGACTGCTGGAAGGGGAAGAGAGGAGTGATCATGTCCCTAGCTCACATCATTTATAAATTTAAGTACAATAATCATTTAGGACAGATCCCTCAGGATCAATGCTAGGAACAGGCTGCCTGTGATTCTTAGACATTATCATTAGATAACTGGCATTATGGAACAAAAGGCAGTTGGGCAACAACTTTCAATTGCAGGACAACACTGGGAGGTTATCTAAAATAATACTACCTGTGTAAATGTCAACAACATAGACAATATCCAACGAGAACACATTTTGCTCTGACTTCACTTTCTAACCCAGTTTACCAATGTCTTCAATACACTTTTGCATACAAGCATTACAGGTAAAGTTCCAAAAATGAATAAAAAGTCCTATGTCATTCAAATAGCCATTTAGTCATCTGGCAAAACCCCAAGTAGTAATATTTGCTGGAGCTTCCTCTGAACATAAAAGTGTTACTAGGAGAGTCCTACAGGACTTTTGGACCTTCTCTTTTCCACATTGACTTACTCCATCCACTCTAATGTTCCAGTTTTTGGCTAGCAGTCATAATCTGTGTCGTATTGTCCACTTACCCACCAGCATGCAGTTAGTCTGAAAAGTGCCTGACCATATTAAAACTAGGTGTGCTAACAATGGCTGTAAATTAAATGCAAAGTAACATAATACAGCTCTGTTTAGTGAGCAAAAATGTTCCCACCTCCTGTGATATAAGCAAAACACCCCTCCAAACTGAAGCTGCCATTAGAGACCTGGTCACCTTTGTAGAAAATTCACTGTCATTTGGCCATCACACCAATATTTTAGAAATGTTTTTATCCAACCCAATTAATTTCCAAATGCATCTCCTCTAGATCTAAAGAAGTCACATTCTCTCTGTACTCATCCCTCTTTAGGCTCACTGAATATAATACCCGCTTTGCATGCATTTATCTGAGTAAAGTACTCATCCAGAGAGGCCATGCCAATTCTTAACTAAACAAAATCATCTGCCTCAAGCCTTTGTTACTTGGCTAGACCAACAAACCTTTCCTTGTACTCTGTATTCTGCAAATGCCTTCATGGGTTATTTTCCCTGTTTTTCATAGCATTAGATACAGTGCAATATTCACAATACTTTTCAGCTCCAGAGAAGCAAAAATCCTTGAATACCTATAGCAAGGATCTTAATACAGTTCAACTTAATACTGTTCAACTAACAGTGGGCAAAACTGCCTTTCAGTTTGTATCCTGCTACAGACCACCCTCCCAAACTCAGGAACCCCACTTGGCTTTCCTGAGAACACTGGAGAATATGAAGGTCTCTCCAAACACCATTATATTGGGTGACTTCAACTACCCAAACATAGACTGGGAGCACTACTCAAGCCCCAACACCCTCACCCAATGGTTCCTCAAATTTATAAACTCAAATGCTATGGAACAACTGGTCACCACTCCCACAAGAGGGGAAAACATATTGGACCTGATCATCACCAACATGGGGACTCTATGTTCCATACCAGAGGTTTACCCCTCATTGGTAAGATCTGACCATAAATTAATCTCACTGGACATCCATATCCCGTCCCCACCCCCAGCCAAGGAAACCACGGTGAAGAACTTCTCAAAACCGAGGTGGAATCCTTCAAAGCCCCCGGGCCAGTGGAAAATATGGCCCAAACTGCAGAATCCTTTACAAACGCTTTCTATGGACACCTACAGGAATGCATGGATCGTGCTATCCCAAATAAAACCAAGACTCATTCCTCCAAAGGCAGGAGACCTGTCTGGTGGACCCCAGCCATAAATAAGCTATACAACAGAAGGAGGAAGCTACTACATGATACAGCAAAATCCCAAAAAGGGAAGGCATCTCTGATCAGTACTAGCAAGAAACTACGGTCCCTCATAAAATCATCTAAGGCCAGCTTCGAAAGAAAAATTGCACAAGATGCTAAAGATAATCACAAGGCCTTCTTTAGTTATGTCAGGAACCTGGGTGGCAACTCCCAGATATGCTCTGAGTTAGTTCAAAATGACAAAAAATACACTGAACCCACAGACATTGCCAACATCCTGGCAGACAGGTTCAGTGCAAACTTCTCCCCCCTTCCCCCCCAAAAGAGCAAATGTCTATCCCAACAGAATGTAGCTTCCCTGACATCACAGATGCACAGGTGAGAGCTGCCCTCTCCAAAGCAAAAAACACAACATCAATGGGACCGGACGGTGTCCTGGGCTGCGTCTTACATGAACTCCAAGAAGAACTGAACCCTCACATAAAGTCACTGTTCAATCTTAGCCTTACTACAGGATATGTACCCAAGGAATGGCGTACAACAACAGTGGTCCCACTCCACAAAGGTGGTGCCACAACGGACCCCAGAATCTATCACCCTATAAGCCTGACTAGCCTGGACTGCAAAGCTATGGAGCGTATCATCATGAAACTCATAAACAAAGACATTGGGAACCTCCAAACACTGGATCCTTCCCAGTTCAGCTTGGTTAAGGGCAGATCTTGCCTCTTGAAACTAGTCGACTTCTTTGAAATAGTCACCAAGGCCATAGATGAAGGAAAGGTAGTCCACACAGCCTACCTGGACCTCGCAAAAGCCTTCGACACAATACCCCCACTCGGGCATCATAAATAAGCTCACCAGCTTAAATATCAACCCCTATGTCACAAGATGGGTTGCAAACTGGCTCAGGGATAGAACCCACATGGTCAGAATTGCAGTTGCCATGTCAGACTCTAAACCAGTTACAAGTGGCATCCCACAAGGCTCAGTCCTTGGACCTCTCTTGTTCGGTATATATTTCTCTGAGGTACAGGCTAACATGGGAGGACTATGGCTGGCCATGTTCGCAGATGACTGCAAAGTGGGTGCCATAATTGACTCACCGACTGACACAAGCATCCTCCAAAAGGGTCTCACAGAGACGCATAACTGGTGCCAGATCCATGGCCTAAAGCTAAATGCCAAAAAGTGCATAGTCATCCCCTTTGGGAAAAACAAAGTGCCCACAAATTACCTCATAGGTGGTAATCCATTAAGTATGGAAGAAGTAATTAGGGATTTGGGGACCCAAGTAGATAGCAATCTCTCCTTTGACAATCATGTTGCCAAAGTGGTTAGAAAGACATTCTATATAGCCCACCTTATCATGAAAGGGTTCACATCTAGATCAAGCGACATCATTGTGCCCCTCTACTCATCACTCATTGTGCCCCTCTACTCATCACTCATCAGGCCAATAATTGAATACAATGCCCCATTTGGGCTGTAACTTACCTGACACCTGCAGCAACTGGAAAGACCCCAAAAGTACCTCACCAAGAGGATCAAGGGACTCAAACAGATGCCCTACGCAGTTAGGCTAAAGAAACTCCAGCTCTACTCAGTTGCTTAACGCCTACTCAGAGGCGATCTGTGCCTGACGTATAAAGCCATGTCCAACCCAGAATTAATGGACATGCTCCACCTCAGGAAATCCAAATCCCTTAGAGCTACACGCTCCAGGGACTTAAACCTCAGCACAGAAATAAATAGGACATGCTGGAGGGACAGATTCATATCCCAGAGGCTCCCCTCACTCTGGAACAAAATCCCAATCCATGTTAGGCAGAGTCCCTCAATGACCCTCTTCAAAAGAAATCTTGACGAGTGGATGGGAGATCGTAGGTTTACCCCTGGGATCTCTTCTGTGTCCCTATTAGACAGAGGCACAGTAAACTAACCTCAAAAGGCCAATCCACACAACAAAACGACCAAGAACTATAAACACGTAAGTCCCAAGGGTGAAGCATGCTAATAAATTATAATGCGACCTTTATTGTGAACATAAGGCACTCAAATAATATAAAACATACATAAAAAGCCTCAATGAACCAGATAAAAATGAACGTATAACTGATCTAGCACTTTCATCCACCTAAATGTGGATTTCTTCAGGATCAATTAAACAATTACAAATGCTAATTTATATCTTTTTTGGCGCCAAACTTCGTTACAAGAACAATTTATGTCATTCTGTATGGTTAATATAAATATAAGTCTCTCTAGTCGATGTTAGAAAGCCCTACAATCTCCCAAAATAATTAATACAATACATACAATTTTTACAATTTTACAATAAATAAATTTCCTATCATAAAAACATCTTTTTATCATAAAAACTTCTTTTTATAAAAATTTATTTATTGATTATTTATATACTATTTACACAATAATATTTATAGAGTCTTATTTAATACATAGAGAATATAGTTTTATGAAACAGGATTATTTTTATCACTAATTTTTGCTATTCATTCACATTACACATTTTATTTCATATTGCCATATTTGTATTTTTATCACTGTTAATTGTTTTTAAAACAATATATATATTTAATGTATTTTAAATGTTATAGATTTACTTCAGTGTTCAGACATAATAGTTTGCTATGATATGCAATATGCAATTTTTACATAACCCCAGTGTTGGATTAACGAACATTTTCATATGTACACTTTTCGATTTTTAAACATTTAGGGATATTGTTGTTAGGGAAGGGTATATAAAATTTAAAATTGTAAAAATTGTATGTATTGTATTAATTATTTTGAGAGATTGTAGGGCTTTCTAACATCGACTAGAGAGACGTATATTTATATTTATATTAACCATACAAAATGACATAAATTGTTATTGTAACGAAGTTTGGCACCAAAAAAGATATAAATTAGCATTTGTAATTGTTTAGTTGATCCTGAAGAAATCTACATTTAGGTGGATGAAAGTGCTAGATCAGTTATACTTTCATTTTTTATCTGGTTCACTGAAGCGTTTTTATGTATGTTTTATATTATTTGACTGCCTTATGTTCACAATAAAGGTCGTATTATAGTTTATTAGCGTGCTTCACCCTTGGGACTTACGTGTTTATAGTTCTAACCTCAAAAGGGCTATCTTCTGTGACCTACTATACAGAGGCACAGTCAACTAATTTAAAAGGGTGGCGAAAGCCAAACACACTCTGGCTAGGCTTATAAATGCCCTAGGGCAGATAGCCTAGTATCAACCTATGAACCTATGAACCTATGAACAAATAAATAAGACTCATTAATGGGATAGGTTCTTAACCCAATACCCATAGGACAGGTTACTCCTAAATGACAAATAAAGCAGAACCCTGTAAACTTTCAAAGCCAATCTTTATAACTGGATAGGTAGCCTTATTTTTTCACCTGGGTTATCCTGCATAGGCCTTTCAGACAAAAGAGGTGAGCATTACTAAATATACAGTCATTTTGAGGGCGTATTTGCCCATGCTATTAATGGTTATGGGATTACTTACCTATTTACCTTTGAATCTATGAACCTATGAAATGTGTGTCTATACAGATAAAAACGCAAACTACCTGTTATCACAGTTGGGGCTTGGATATTCTTTCTTATCTTTGTCATACTCATTTAAATTATATGATAAACCCTATGGTCACTATACTTTGGGAAGCATATTAGCTCAGTTCAAATTTGTACTCATTTCAGAAAAATTAAGTTTTGTGTTTTAGCTTTCATGTGTTGTAAATATTTTCACTAATGTACTATCTCTGAAAATGAACTCAGTGAAGACTGACATATTTAAACTATAAATTCATAGAGCATTTAATCTAGAAAATGTAAACATTCCCATGGAGAGAGTCTAAAATGAGTTTAGGAGAATTTCCAACTCATTGTATGGACATATTTTCTGTTATAATTTGACTACACAAGTAGTGATTAAGTATACACACCAGTAGGGGCGACAGGTGTGAAATTTTAATGGACCATATTAAAAGGCATATAGAAAATTGTATAACTAGTTCTTAGTAAGAGAAAATAAATAATGTTTGCATCTGGCTCTTGCCCATGTTTTCCAGATTACAAGCTCTAAACTCATTGTGATGACCGTGCCCTGGCCCAGCAATCAAGGAGCCTCAATCCTCACCACTAACACCAGGGAGGTCGTTTCCTAGAAGAGGAAAGGATAACTAATACACACAGTTAAGTACAATTTCCCTTAAGTGCACACAGAGATCACAGTCAGTCTGGGGCTGGTTGCTCCTTTGCTCACCAGGTCTCCAATAAGACTCCCCCCAGGACTCAGCTTAACTGGGCAAGCTAAAACCTCCAGAACCCTCTCTGTCCAACCAGTGCTTCGTGTCCCTGCCAAGTAGCTGACACAACACACACGCACTTTGAGATAAGTATTTATACAACTTCACAGACACTCCTGGGAAAGGCTGACACAGATTCTCCAGCTGTGCCCCTTTATCCAGACTATATGGTAGTAATTACTGCTCCCAACCAGCTAATAATAGCTACTAGAAGGCCCTTAAATTATTATTACTGTGCAATATTATTATCCAATGTTAGTATGACTAACAATCAAGGCTTACTTTAGAGTGGCCTATTACAATAACCTCTATAAATATGCAATGTATTCTAGAGCTTATCTCTACACAAAGCAGCCACAGGTAGAAGGCTTTAAAAATATTTAATAATAAATAATTAAAACACAAGACAAAACTACTACACCACAGAGATATGTAAGAGTTCAGAGATCACACAGAAACTTAAAATAATACAGTTGGACAGGTCTGATTTCAAAGAAAAATACTTAATTAATCTTTACTAGCTTTAACTATTCCTACAAGAAATCACAGTGCTAAAAACTTACATGTGAGCATACGCAGAGTGCTGGTAAGTTGGATATCAAGATCAAAATGCCTTCTATCTCTCTCTGAGACACAGTTTATAAAACATCACTAATAAACATGTCTCTGGGTCCTCCTCAGATTACATCATGTTGACACTTAGGTTTTCCCAGTATTCATATTGCATCATCTTGACACCTGCTCTGAGTTCCCAGGCTAATAGAAACTGCATTATTTAGCAAGCAAACACCTGCACAGGAGAATACAATGCTAAAAGGCATTTCACATATACACTCTAGCAATTAGTCCTTAGTTAACACAGTAGACAGAATGTCTTCAGCCAGCCTGATTGGAACCAACTTTAAAAATCAAAGAATGTCATAAAATCATATCAGTTTCAAAAGACACATTTGAAAGGCTTGTCTTAGTTTTTCTTTACAGCAAGGGGGGCAATGTTGTAACAATCCTGAAGTTCACATTTTACAGTGTTTTTCTTTCATTTAAAAACACACACCTGTGTTTTATATTTATTTATACAAATGATAGAATTATGTATTAAATTCTATTTGACTAGGCTGGCAGCCTTCACCTGTCTCTCCCCAGTCGTCACACTCATACAGTCCAAAACATTTCCTAAATATTTTAAATAACTATTCATACAGTTTAACTTCATTAAGTCTAATCTAAAGGATAAGAGAAGGAAATGAGTTAATGGATTAGCAGATGGATTTAAATGCAACCAAAAATATATCCAAACATGTCAAGCATGTGTCACACAAAAAGTACAGAGATCTTTGTATGCCTCAGAGTTAACAGGGTGCAGACCGGACTTCAAAGATCTGAAGCCAAGAATGACTGTTTAGCTTGATCCTTATCTTGGGAAATACTACATTTCACAGAACTGTGTTTTTAAGTTGGCATCCTGTCAAATGAATGTCATATGGGTTTTCAAGAGGACAAGGGTGAGTTTTTGATTTTGTTGTTGATCATACTACAACAGTTTGTCGTCATCTTACTGGCTTTAGTACTGTACATATCTTACATATTTCAGTAGATTGTAGTATTGGCAAATCCATCCTAAAGAAGCCATAATTAATGCATTTGTAGTAAATACCACCCGGTCATGGTGGATTTGCAGATGCCATTAAAGCATTCATTCTGCATGCAAGTATTTGACTAATCCTTTCCCATTCAAAAAATTATAATAAGATAATAATATTGCAAAAATATTTTAATATGTTTACCAAAAATTACAGTTTCTGAGTTACTGGAAATGTGACTATATTTTTTATTATTTTTTTTTATTTATTTTACATTTGTTAACCGGGCTGGTCTATCTGGATACATATCCGTTTTCAGTAGAGGCCCGAGGAGAAAAGCTCCAATACACAATAGAAGTACATATTTAAATTGCAGGATTCAAAGTATTGTTACAACAAGAGAATACAGCTTACATATGCAGGAATGAAAATTTACATAGATGTTATATAAGACTAAAGGACAGACAGGAAATTAGACACAAAACATTGATTTCGTTAAAGATACTGAGAAATAGACTGAAATCAGAGATTTTCCTTATTACTAAAAGGAAAGAGAAATTTTAGAGATCTGCAATTAGGGAAATGGGCTAGGGAAGTGGAGCTAGAAGTAATGAGATATGTAGTTAGTCAGGTTCTCGACATGGGCATGTCCATTGTGTGGAGAGATATTCTTTAAGGTTAGCTTTGAAATGATTGAGCAAGAAGTAAGTCTAAGGTTGTTTGGCAGGAGTTCCACTGCTTGCCAATGGAATTTGCATAAAGGGCATCCCCACCCGAGTTTTTTGCTTTGATGGTTAGGATCTGGATGCTGTTTGATGATCGGAGACTGTTGAGGTTAGTATATGGAGTTAGAATTTTGCACAGTGAGGGAGTTCTATCAGGATGGTTGATTATTTTATAAGCTTCAGCGAGTTGGCTAAGTTTGAGGAGATTTGGCAGTTCCAACCAGCCAAGTCTTCGCAGATTAAGGCAATGATGGGTTCGATAAGGGGAACCTGTAATAAATCTGACAATGTGGTAATAGGCAAGAGAGAGCATGTTAAGTTCACGCTTATTAAGAAAAGAGAGGATCGGGAAGCATAGAGGAGGGAAGAGAGGAGATGGGTGCGAGCAATAGTTAATTTGGTAGTGGGAGTTAGGAAGTTTTAATTCTGTACATAGATCCTAGTTTTTGTTAACAGACTTTACTGTTTGGGTAATGTGTATGTCAAATTTGAGCTTATGATCAATAGTGACACCTAGCAGTTTGGTACTGGTGACAGGGGTTATGAGGGTCCCATTATTGGATTTAATATGAAAGGTTGTGTTGTTAGTGTTTGGGAGTTCTTTACCTAGAGGTGAGAAGACGTTGGGGAAGAAAAGTAATAGTTTGGTTTTAGCTGGGTTAAGTAGAAGTTTTAAGTCAGTGAACCATTTTTCAACTAGTGAAAAACAACGTTGTGTGGTCATTTGGAGATTCGAGAGGGAGACGTCGGAGCAGATTAAGGTGGAGTCGTCGGCGTATTGTATGCAGGTGGATTTAGGATGACTGATTGAAGGTCATTTATGAAGATGGAAAACAGAAGTGGGCCCAGTATCGAGCCCTGAGGAACGCCTATGGTATTCGGGAGCAATCCTGATATCCTGTTTTGCCATAGGACAGCTTGTTGCCTACCAGTGAGGTAGGCGTTGAACCAGTTTAGTGCTGGAGTGTCCAGACGTAGGGTTTCAAGGATGTTGAGAAGGAATTGATGATTGACCATATCGAATGCTTTTGATAGGTCCAGAAAGAGGGCAGATGATATGAGTTTGTTATTGCGATTGTTGTTGATTGAGTCAATAAAGGAAAGGAGGGCAGTAGTTGTACTATGGTGCGGATGAAAACCATGCTGGGCATTGGACAAGAGATTATTAGAGGTCAGATAGTGAAGAAGTTGTTTGTGGATGCATCTTTCCATGATTTTCGCTATGGGGACAGGATGGCTATTGGTCTATAATTTGACATTTCCAGGGAGGTACCTCCTTTGTGAAGTGGAATGATATAGGAAGTCTTCCAGATTGAGGGAATGTTCATCTCAGTTATAAATCTGTTTATTAGGATTGATATGGGGTAGGCTATTTCATCAGATGCAATTTGTAAGAATTCCGCAGGAAGGTGGTCAGCCGCTAGGGTAGTTGGTTTGAGTTTTTTTAGGAGGGAGCGTACATAGGAGGAAGAGACTGGCTTTAAATTAAAGGGGGTAGGGTTGTCACGTTGCAGTTTAGCAGCAGGTGGGGAAGTGGAAGTAAGGTGACTGGCTAAGGTTTAGATAGTCTCAGTGAAGAAGGAGTTAAAGGTGTTGGCTACTTCTTCTTGGCCTTTCTCTAAGAGTTTCTCAGGGGTTGGGGTGGAAGTTTTGCCTGGGTGCAGAAGGTTGTTAAAACCTGCCCAGAATTTCTTTGGGTTGTTCTGGTGTTTTTGCTGGAGGCTGCAGAAGTATTGTTTTTTGTCTTGGGTTATGGCAGTTTTCGTGGCATTTCTTAGTTGTTGAAATTTACAACGGTCTTGGGGGGTTTTTGTGGCTCTCCATTTTTCCCAGGCTTGGTCACACCGCCAGGAGACTTTGCAGGGTCTTAAAGGTAACAGTTTCCAGTAGTATAACTCAACACAATGGAGTTACTAGTGCTGAATTTATAAAGATGCAAGTTTTTACAGGCTTTGTATTATTAAAGTCTTCAAGATAGGGTGTCAGGTTCTTGACAAGGACAGTATAGTTCTCTCTGAATAGGGTACTAATGTTTTGTGTTTACCCTGATTTTTAAGAAGAGTTGAGGCTTCTGGTTTAGTTTTCTTTTGTGGTCCTGATGGGTCGCTGTTAGGTCTTGGGAACCACAGGAAGCTAGGCAAGGGAGGGGGCTACCTATGATACAAGTGAGGGAGAGAGATATGAGTATTAGTGTTAATAAGGTTGAAAAATAGTACTAGCAGGCTAAAACAGCTATCCTTTTTAGCCACAAACACACTCAAATGCCTTCATAATCCATAAAGTATGCAGTTAAAGAGAAACATTCAAATACTATGAGATGGCATCTAATGACTTCAGCTTAGTTAAATACACAGCAGATACTGAAATTATAACTTTAAATGAGTTCAGCTCTAGGTCGCTAATGCATTATGCTTAAAAGATGCCTAGAGTTAGTCAGGAACATGTGCAGGCCTTTGCACGGTCTTTAAAACACATTCTTGTACATAAAATAGCATCCAGTTACTTTAAAAGATTGCAGAATTAGGTCGCTTATGGTTTATGATATAAAGACATTAAATGTAAGTCAGTAACATTTGCGAGCATTTACATGCGAGCATTTATATGGACACGATTCAAACATTCAGATAAATGGAGCTATGTCCTCAAAGAAAATTTCTAAACATCAGAATGGATTTATAACATGTGAATAAAGTTTATAAATATGTAATTCTTCTATTTTTCTAGGGATACAGGATGGTTAAAGTTACATTTTCTATATCAGAAAATGGTGGGCATTTGTCCTGATTATAAAAGGGACTGGCATCATGATAAGAAAGCATAAGAATAGCTTGATCTACTGTCACCTTTCAAACAAACAACTCCGCCCCATTTTTCGTTATAACATTTATTGGGCATTTTAAAGGCATATGTATCCATCCTTGTGAAGTACTTAGTATGACCTAACATAGAATCCATGCACTTCTGCATAATTTTGTATGATGCTTAACCCTAAAAGTCAGTATCATTCTTTATTGAATTATTTAACTATTTTTTTTTTTGCTTTTTTTTTTTATATTTTATAACTTCATATTAAATTAGGTCCTTTTAAATGGGTTTGGATAAGAACATTCCCCTGGTGTTATTTTGATTTCTAAGGTATACATTATTGAACAATCAGACAGGGAGACCCCCCTGCATGCTTACATTATTAAATAAGCTCAACTTTGCCTGATATTGTCTTTTTCCCCTTACTAACATTTTTTATGAAGGAATTAGTATATGTTATTTTAGTACACTGCTTTAGTTATAATATAATGAGGAGTCCAGTTTGAGCATGTTGATACCTGTATTAAATAAGGATGAAGCCAGACATGCTCATGAGCAAAGCTGACAAAGCTGACTGCATGTTTTGAGATCATTTCTCCCAAAAACTGAATCCCACCTCAAATCTACCTTTACTATCACATCTTTTGATAACACCAAGATAGAAGTAGTGTCACACAACAAAGTGCTTGGTATTACCATTGATGATCAACTAAAATATGACCCACACATCCAAAACTGTATAAAAAAACTCACTAAAACTTGGCATGCTTTATAAAGCAAAAAAATTCCTAACCAACAACTCTAGATTTTCTCTTACTAATGTTTACCTACTTCCCGCTCTACTCTATGCTTCTCCCATTCTAACCAACATACAACCCTCCCTGAAAAACAAACTGGAACTCTGCTACAATAAAATTTCCAGGTTTGCTGCTCATGAGCCCATCAACTCAAATCACTGTCTATCTCTAAAACCCTTAAACTGGCTTAAGCTGCCTCACCACCTCCAGCTCTCACAACTGCTGCTTACTTGTGTTATGCTATATAAGCCTACATCCTGTAGAGCTATTGCACCCATCATTACTTTCTATACCCTCAACCACTCTGTCTGGAGATCTGAGCAACTTGTCTTAGAAAACTACAAACCCAAAAAATCTATAGGCCATAGCTTATACAGCTACAGCGTGGCCCTGGCTTGGAACAAAATTCCTTAGCCATTAGATCCATCAGAAATAGTCAAAAATGTAAAAAAAATCACTAAGAAAAAGACACCCTGACACTTGACTCCATTCCTGCCTTAACCCTGCCTGATATCTCAGTAATCCATTTCTGCTCCTGCCTTAACCCTGCCTGATATATCACTGATCCACTTCTTAACCCTGCCTAGCTTTCCAGTAACTATTTCTTCTCCCCTCTTCTGCAATCTACTTACTTAATACCCGTCCATCTATTTCCTTACCTCCACCTTCCACACTGCTCTGCTGGCTTTATTTTTCTTCTTTGTTCTTCTCACCTGGTTTCCCCTTCTATTACTCTCACAGTTATACTATTCATCTTCAACTCCTGCTTTCACTACCACCCTACACCTATTTCCCATCTCCGCATCTTTCCTCAAATACTATATCCAATCTAATTTGCCTCATGTATGTTTACTCTTTTTTTTTTCAAATAATCTTCTGAGGCAAGAAGTCAATTTATGTAAGTAAAATATGTCTGTCCTAAACATACTTTGCTTTATAGAACTATTTCATGGTTTTTACCTATCTGATGCTAAAATGTAACTTTGTTTTTGTTAATTTCATTTGTTTTTTCTGTACTTCTGTACTTCATATTAATTTCTCATATTTAAAATTTTCTCTGCCGGCCTCCGCTGAAAAAGAGCATCTGCCCAATAAAACTTTTCCCAGTTACAAAATATCAGAATAAATAAATAAAAATAAAAGTATAATGGTTCAAACCAACAAGATGCTAAAACGGTCTAACATCTACAGCACAGATGTATGTAAAACATGCATGTGAATATTTATCTACACTGGCATTGTTGTAGCTACAGAGAATAACAACTAAATGATATGTGTGTTCTTAAGTTTTTTAGGGGAAAAACTTAATTTAAATATTGTCAGTAATGACAAGAATATATGGTTTGTGTAAAAGCAGAAATGTCTAGCAATGATCATGATATTATCTGTTTCAGGACAACACTGCAGTTACAGAAAAGTAATGCAGTACCTAAATTCCAGCTAAAGGTATTAACATATTTACATGAAAATTTAGCCATGAGTAAGAACTAGTTATATGCACACCCCAAACAGACACTGACCTGGTTAACAACAAGAAAAAAATACTCCTTAAGAGTGAACCTGCAAGTTATCCTAAAAACTATAGACCAATAACTTGTCTTCCGACGATATATAAACTATATTCTGAAACTGATGCCAACAGAGCTTATAGTCATTTAAAAAAAATTCAATCATAGCAGTAGAACAAAAGGGTAACAACAGAAAGTCACATGGAACAAAGGATCATTTGTTGTTAAATAAAATAATAATGGAGAACTGTAAAAAGGGGAAAAATCTAAGTATGGCATGGATAGACTACAAAAAGTATTTGACAATTTTCCACATTCATGGATAAAAAGAGTGCTTAAAAATGTATAAGATACACCCTGCTCTGATTGATTACATTACAGCAACCATGAAACAGTGGCAAACCACTTTGCAGTTAAACCACAATAAAGGGCAAATTATTATTCCAGGGATAAAAATTCAAAGGGGGCATTCTAGTATGACTCTCTGTCACTAATGCTCTTTTGTCTTACCCTTAACCCATTAACAGATTAGGTCATGGGTACTATTTGGCTCCAGGAAAAACAAAAACATGTAAAGACTTCTCATCTTCCTTTTGTGAATGATTTAAAACTATATAGTTCATCAGTTGTGGAACTGAAAGCATGACTGCAAGTGGTCAAAACTTTTCCAGATGATATAAGAATGCCATTTGGTCTTGATAAATGTGCAAAAACAACATTCAAAGCAGGAAAGCTGCAATACCAAGAAAACATCAGCTTGAGACAGGAATGTGATATAAAAGAACTTGAACAAGAGGGAGTGTATAAATATTTGGGAACTGATGAAGTGTCAACAATAAAACATGAACAGATGTGAATAAAATGTAGTAAAGAATTTTTCAGAATACTAAAATTAAAACCGAAAACAGCACTGACATCTATGAACAATGTCCAAGTTACGAATCAATTTGATTTTCCTGTTCTAATTTACAGTTTTAGAGTGATTAACTGGCCCCAAAAGGGGTTGGATCAGTTGGACAGCAAAACAAGAAGGATGTTTCATGCTTATCAAATGATTTATAAAAATCAGTGCACACCAAGACTATATATGTCCTGTTCTTAAAGAGGTATGGGCCTCCTCAAAATTGATTACATGTATAGATCTGCAGTTGTAAGACTGCATACATATCTGCTGACTTCACAACACCCAAAAATAGTAAAAGTTGTAAAACATGAGGAGAACAGGTCTAAGATGACCTCTTTGCTTTGTTCAGCAGAAATGTATCGGTGTCAAGCGAAAATGGAAATCAAACCAGAAGTAGGTAAAATTCAGGCAGCAAATAAATATGCCAAAAACAAAAAATAAAAAAAAGAAAAAATATAAGGTGAAGGATCAGATGAAGATGAAAAATGTGGAAAATGCATAAATATAGTTGCAAGTATAGAAAATTATTGGAACAACCTCATGTTGATCTGAATCAGATGCAGGAATGGTTAAGGAGATAGTGGACGGTGTACATGTTGGTTTACAAACTCCATTGAACATATGGGGGAAACAGACTGATACAGTTTTGTAAAACAGAATTGGAAACAGTTGCACATCTTGTAGCTGTTTGTGATATACTAATGGCAGAAGGACTACATACTGAAAGTCATAATAATGTGGCAAGACTGTTGCACTGGTGACTCTGCAAACATTATGATATTGAAGAAGCTAAAAACATTGGCAATATGAGCCACAAAGCATCATAGAATATGATGAAGCCTATAGCACATTGGATAACGCATTACCAACAGTTCAAAAAATAGATGTGAGAAAACCAGATACAATAGTCCAAGAAAAGAAGAAAAAAGTAGTATTGATTATTGAAATTGCTACACCCAGTGACTACAGTGTCTTACATACAGAGAGACACACAGTCATAAAATACCAGGACTTGCAGGCAGAAATATGGCAATGTTTTAGCTCATAGGTTCATAGGTTCATAGGTTCATACTAGGCTATCTGCCCAAGGGCATTTATAAGCCTAGCCCATAGTTATGTAGCTTTCGCCACCGCTTTAGTTTGAATAAAAACTATGCCTATCATTTTTCTGTGCCTCTGTCAAGCAGTGACATGAAGTAATCCCTGGGGTATATCTGCGATCTCCCATCCATTGGTCAAGATTCCTCTTGAACAAGGCCAGCGAGGTGCTCTGCCTCACATGTACCGGGATTTTGTTCCACAGCATAGGGAGTCTCTGGGTGATGAATCTGTCCCTCCAGCACGTTCTATTTATAACCGTGTCAAGGTTTAAGTCTCCCGCCCTTGTGGTTCTGAGGGATCTAGATTTTTTGAGGTGAAGCATATTCATCAAATCTGGGTTTGACATGGCCTTATATGTCAGGCACAGGTCACCTCTGAGCAAGCGGTATGAGACTGAATAGAGCTGGAGTTCTTTCAGTCGGGCAGCATAAGACATATTTTTGAGACCCTTTATCCTTTTGGTGAGGAACTTTTGGGGCCTTTCAAGCTGCAGCAGGTGTCTGGTCAGATACATTCCGAACGGGGCATTGTACTCAATCATAGATCTAATGAGTGATGAGTACAGGGCAGACGATGACCTCCCTTGATCTAGATGTGAATCCCTTCATGATCAGGTGGGCGATATAGAAGGTTTTCCTAACTACTTTAGCAACATGAGTGTCAAACGAAAGGCTACTGTCAAACTGGGTCCCCAGATCCCTGATGACTTTTTCTGTGCTCAGTGGATTGCCACCTATATGGTAGCTAGGGGTAACCTTATTTTTCCCGAAGGGTATGACTATGCATTTTTTGGCGTTTAACTTCAGGCCATGGCTCTGGCAACAGTTATCCATTTCTGTGAGGCCCTTCTGGAGGATATCTGTGTCAGATGTGAGTTTGCAGTCATCTGCAAACTTCGTCAGCCATAACCCTCCTGTGTTTGCTTGTACTTCAGAAAAGTAGATGCCGAACAAGAGTGGACCCAGGACTGACTGTGGGACACCACTTGTGACAGGCTTTGAGTCTGACATGGCTCCAGCAACTCTGACCCTGTGGGTTCCGTCACTTAGCCAGTTTGCAACCCATCTTGTGATGTATGGGTTTACATTCAAGCTGATGAGTTTTTCGATGATACCTGAGTGGGGTATTGTGTCGAAGGCCTTTGCCAGGTCGAGGTAGGCTGTATGGACTGCCTTTCCTCATCAATGGCCTTGGTGACTGTCTCGAAAAAGTCAACCAAGTTTAAGAGGCAGGATCTGCCTTTGACAAAGCCAAACTGGGTTGGATCCAAAGTCTGCAAGTTCCCTATGTCTTTATTTATGAGTTCCATTATGGTCCTCTCCATGGCTTTGCAGATAAGGCTTGTCAAGCTAATGGGGCGGTAATTTCCAGGGTCTGTGGAGGCACCGCCCTTATGAAGTGGGACCACAGTCCTGAGGTGAGGCTAAGATTAAACAGCTGTCCTAACTGTGGGTTTAATTCCTCGTTGAGTTCATGAAGCACACAGCCGGGACACCATCCGTCCCATGGATGCTGTGTTTTTGCCTTAGTGAGGGCAGTTCTCACCTGGGCGTTGGAGATGTTTGGGGGCTACAATCCTCTGGAATAGATATCTCTTTGGGGAGGGGAGTTTGCACTGAACCTGTCAGCCAGTATGTTGGCAATGTGTGTAGGTTCAGTACTTTTCACATCATTTTGAACTAATTCTGAGCATATCTGGGAGTTTCCTCCTAGGTTTCTAACATAGCTAAAGAAGGCCTTATGATTGTCTTTAGAGTCCTTTTTCTCTCAAAATTTGCCTTGGATGATTTTATGAGAGCTCTTAGTTTTTACTTATAATGATCAAAGGTGTCTTACCTTTCAAGGATTTTGCTCTATCTTGTAGTAGCTTCCTCCTTTTGTTGTAGAGCTTGTTTATGGCTGGGGTCCACCAGACTGGACGCTTGCCTTTGGTACAGAGAGTCTTAGTTTTGTTTGGGATTGCCTGATCCATGCAGTCCGGTAGGTGCTGGTAGAAGGCATTTGTAAGTGATTCAGCGGTTTGAGTAATGTTTACCACTGGCTCAGGGGCCTTAAAGGAGACCACACTAGTTTTTAGAAGTGTGAAATCGGCTTTTGAGAAGTTTTTCACTGTGGTCTTTTTGTTTCAGGTGGGGCGGATGAGGACCTCCAGCGAGATTAGTTTATGATCTGATCTCACCAGTGAGGGGTATACTTCGTGTTGAACATTTTGATCCCATGTTCGTGATGATGAGATCAAGTATGTTTTCTCCTCTTGTGGGGATGGTGACTAGTTGTTCCATGGCATTTGAGTTTATGAACTCCAGGAATCTTTGGGTTAGAGTGTTCGGGCTTGAGTAGTGTTCCCAGTCTATATTAGGGTAGTTGAAGTCACCTAGTATGATGGTGTTTGGAGATACATTTATCCCCTCCAATGTTTTCAGGAAGGCCATGTGAGGTTCCTGAGTTTGAGAGGGAGGCCTGTAACATGCTACAAATTGCAGAGCAGTCTTGCCTAAGGTTAATTGCACCTGGATGGTCTCCGATGCATCGTGCGTTGCCACCAACCTTGAGGTGTGGGTGTCCTTTATGAATATGGATACCCCCCCTCCTTTCTTGGTGTTGTCTGGATTTTGGGGCCGGAACGCATGATATGAGGTGAAACCTCTTAGTGCTGGGGTGCTCTCAGGAGCCTTGAACCAGGTTTCTGTCACAGCACAGACATCAATGTTCTCCATATTGAGAAGGGCCTGTGCATCTTGAGATTGAGACTTCTGGCATTGAGCAGCATTACCCTTAGTTTTTTTCCGTTTTGGTGTTCTAGGGTGGTAGGTTTAGAATTTGAGCTAACATCAAAGATTGAAACAAACTTTAGTCATAAGTTGATTTAGGAATGGAGTCCTTTCCTGTCAGGGTATTAGAAGTTAAAAAAGAGGAATAGTTTTGAATCAAAATAACATATTTAATCACAAAACTTAGTAATAAAAGCAATACAAAGCAATGGTGTTGCCTATTTTCTGAATGTAATAAAGCCCTCCAAGATAGGTATTACAAAAATTAATGGAACTTCCAGGGAAGGGAAAGTGTTTTGGCTATAGCTCCAGGTTTCAGAATACTCCTGAGTAATCATTTTATTACTGTCGGTTACTCAATGCCCACCCAGCTTCACTCAGGTCTTCAGAACTCTCCTGAGTAGTTATTATCTCAGTGTCTGTTAACTAACTTCTCTTCAGCTTCACTCGTGATAACCTATTGATTTATTCTTATACCATTATTACCTATATTTATCACCCACATGCTTATAAAGCTAAAACAAACCTGGAACAACACATCTCCAGTCTATCATCTTGGCTACAAAGCAATCACTTATTATAAACATCACCAAAGCTAAAGCCATGATCTTTGATCCTTCACATAAACTCAAAAATGTATTTTCCAAGCATACCAAGACAGTAAATAGCAATTAGAAAATACCAATAATGTTTGCTGCTTAGGGCATAGCTAAGCCAAAGACTTAGCTTCCAGTTTCAAGTACAACAAACCAAAAACATACATGAAGCCCTATTTTGATCCAGGAAAATCTCTCTCTCTCGCTCTTTGAAGCCCTATTTTGATTGAGGAGAATCTCTTGCTCTCTCTCTCTCTCTTTAATCACATAAGACAAGAATATGATAGGAAGAGCTATATTATTCCTCCACTCTAATATGTATTTCTCCTTAAATCAATCATCAATACAAACCACTGCCAATTTCTGTCATTTCATTACCTTAGCATCTCTGTTCCATTCTTTCAAATGCCATATGGCTCCTAATTCAGCAGGTATGTAACCTGTTCTGTGATTTATTTTTCTACAAACTAGTAGTTATGGAAAACTTCATGCAGATTACCAGTTATGATCCAATCCTACACTCTTTGGACTCCATTTGCAAACTTAACTTCAGCAAACACTGCTTATCAGTTCTTGCACACAGTCTCTAGGAATTGGTTCCATCTAGCTTCACAAATCATAATTTCTACTCTGAATTTGTATCAGTCCTTAAATAATGTTCTGATCAAATCAACGTGTTTTCCAGGTGGCCTTCTGTTGTTTAAGTCTTCTAGCTTTTCTTTCACCTTTTATTATTGAGTTTCTATGAGATTTGTACTTTGCATGCATTTTGCTAGAGGAGCCTCAGTGACAATCAGCCTGGCTGTGTTTTCTGCTATAACATCTTCTAGTCTTGTTAAAGAAGATTATTATCTTGTTAGTATTTCCTCGAAAAAGTCTACATCCTGCACCATAACAGATAAAATGTTGATTCTTTCTTGTTTTCCTTCTACACTTCAGATTTTTTAGCTGGTCTGGGTTGCTAGTCATTATACTTTTTATTCATCAGTCCACTTTTTTCCTGATCTTCTGGCATTTTATTTTATTTCCTTTGGAAGCTAATCAGAGCTCTTGTATCAGAAAGCAGTCTTGGTGAAACTCCTCCCATCTCTGAATGTGTCTGACAGTCTTGAGTTATTGCAATGTTATTACCTCACATTTCATTTGCAGGAGGAAACATGATGTTGCTCAGAGCTTGTCAGCAAACTTGAGCCCTCTGTCATATAAAGTAGATCATCAGAACTGTATTAAGTATGTCCAATAAAGGAAGTGCTACCACTGTTATGGTCTACAGTATCTGTAAGACTTTCTTAGTGTACTGTGTAAGTACCAATAAGCAGTAGTTATCTGCAAGAACTGCCTAATACTCAGTAGATGCTCTGTAGTTACTCTCTGCCTTGCAAAAGGTACCATAAAACTACAACAGTCATTTTGTTTGCATACAGCAACAAAGGGACTCATAAGTCTTGTGTTTTACAAAAATCACACACCCGTGTGCACAAAATGCATGTGCAGCTCCTTTGAAGACTGTATCACTGTAAATTGCAGGCAAATAAGACAAATACAAAAGAGGTGTGTAACTCAGATTTACAATGAACTGTTTGACATAAATTAGTCCCACAGAAAAATATTTGCACAGGTAGCTGTGTTGCCTGCTGAATATGCAATCATTGTTCTAATCATCTATTAGGGACTCTTTTCCTTGGCCCACAGTGAAAGGAAAGGAAGAACAAATTACTTCCTCTACGCAGCAACACTATACACTAGATTAGCAAAGTACCTTGCACTGTGTTGGGAATTCTGGTATAACTAGTTTAGACTGGAGATTAGAGCAAGTGTTTCTTTTTTAGCTAGGATGAGCCTCTTGAAAATTCATCCTTCTGATCCATGCTGCAAATTACTGGTGCACTGAAGGTTTGCTTGTTGGAGACAGGTTTGCATTTAAGTTGGTTACCAATGATCCTTCCTGCCCTGCTGATTCCATCTTGGAGGAGTCCCCTATTGTTAAGGGTTTGAGTATTATAGCCATTGCCACAGGGAACAGGTGAGAGTGAGTATCTTTGCAGATTTTCTAGACTTTTGCTGTCTGGTGTCAGAGTGTCTAGTTAAAACCAGTTAGTAAGGTTCTGTTTTGTAATATGCAACTACTGGAAACTTCCAGGGAAATCACTGGTAACTTTGTTCATTCCTTAGTCCCAGTGCTGGGTGTCTGGGGGTTAAATGGAGCAAGGGAGAGAATATCAGCTTCAGTGGTCATCATTTTATTCTGTAGAAAAGACAAGGCAGAATCTGCAGATTCACAAAGGTGGAGTGTCTACCGATCTGGGAAATTATAGACCCATTAGCCTAACTAGCCTGATCTGCAAAGCCATGGAATGGATTATCATGGACCTCATCAACAAGAACATTGGCAACCTCCAAACACTTGATCCCACACAGTTTGGCTTCATCAAAGGGAGGTCATGTCTGCTAAATTTGGTTGAATTCTTTGAGACAGTCACCAAAGCCATGGATGAGGGGAAGACAGTGCACACCACCTACCTTGACCTGGCCAAAGCCTTTGACACTATTCCCCACTTGGGCATAATAGATAAACTCTCACAACTAGACACCAATCACTGATAGAACCCACATAGTCAAAATAGAGGAAGCCACCTCAAGCAGTAAACCTGTAACAAGTGGTGTACCCCAGAGTATGGTCTTCGGGCCTCAGTTATTTGGGATATACTTTTCTGAGGTGCAGGCCAAAACCAGTGGGCTATGGCTGACCAAGTTTGCAGATGACTGCAAGCTGGGTGCTGTCATCAATTCCCCTAGCAATATGGACATCCTCCAACAGGGTCTCACTCAGTCAAATGACTGGTCCAGAAACATGGCCTCAAGCTCAATACCAAAAAATGCATCATCATCCCCTTTGGAGAGAGTGACATTCCCACAAATTATCACATTAATAATAATGTCCTAAGCACTCAGTCAGTCTTGAGGTATTTGGACACCCAGGTTGATAGCATCCTGTCTTTTGACCACCATGTTGCTTCCATTGTATGGAAAGCCTTCATGACCCACCTCATAAGTAAGGGTATCTCATCCAGGGACAAGGAGGTCATAACATCCCTGTATTCTTCCCTTATAAGGCCCATTATCAAGTACAACACCCCTTTCAGCATGTACCTCGCAAAGCACATGCAGCAGCTGGAGACCACAGAGGTTCCTCACCAAGAGAATCCAGAGCCTCAAACATCAACCATGCACAGATAGTTTAAATGCCCTATCCCTCTACTTGGTTTCATACAGACTTCTCAGAGGTGACCTTTGTCTGGCATGCAAGGTGTTCATGGACCCCACCTTGATGGGACTACTGCAGATCCGCAAGTCAAGTTCCACTCGAGTAACCCACACATGCAGCCTCAACCTGGTCTTTGACATCAACAAGCCTTGTTGGTGGGACAGATTTTGTCCCAGGGACTCCCTAATCTATGGAAAATACTCCCTCTCCATATCAAGCAGAGTACCTCTTTACCCCCTTTTAAGTGCAACCTGGATAACTGGATGGGAAACAGGAAAATATACCCCTGGGATTCCACCCATATCACTGCTGGACAGGGGCATTGGGTGCTGATTTGTCTAAACATGGGCTAAACTCTTGGCTAGGGTTATAAGGGCCTCAGGACCAATAGCTTAGTAACCTCCTATGTCCTATGATCCTATGTGTTTCCACCTTGCCATGGATTTTGTATGGTAGCTGGATACTTCAGAATGGTTGTTACTTCATTTTATATCAATATTGTCTCACACTATAAAATTCTACCTTTCCACTTATGAGCTCCTGTAAGATGTCCAAATACAGTTTCACCACACATCACTTATTTGTAATGAGTTGTTTTCCTTGGCCACTTCTGCTAGAACAGCTTGACCTATAAGTTGAGGACTTCGAAGATTATATATCTGGGAGGATACAATTTACTTGGAGGTAGTTTTAAGCAATCATTGTACATTTTCTAAGTTGATAGTGTCTTTTCCAAACTTGTGAACTGATGGAAATTTCATACACCAGAATTTCATTAATAATGACTCGTTTTACTTTAAGACAATAATACTTACACTGTTACTTTGTTGTGTATTCTTCCAATAATCAATCATAACTTTTAATTTTACTTAAAAATTGTTGCTCTTATACTTTGGTCTGATACATGGTTTCCAAATATTGAAGTTGTGTGGCATATTTAGTAACAGATGGCCCTATTAAAACAGGTTCCAACAAATTATATATATATATATATTTTAAATTACTTTTAGGTTAACAATATAGGCATTCACTGATCTACCCCCCCCCCCCCCAAAAAAAAGACAGCTTGTAAGCTAATATAGCTTTGATCATTTTGGAAAGTATATAGGCCTCTAGATTTCCGATCTGGTCCATGCCTTTAAACCAAACTCATGACATGCATTTCCTGAGCAAATGTCGATTAAGACTGTCTGATATCTGCCTAATTAGCTATTTTTACATAATAATTTCTTGTCCATGTCAGTTTACTGAAAAGCAGTATACTAAAAGTCATGACACTAAATTTACAATGTTGAAATATCAAAATGGTGAAAAGTTAAAATATTGAAATCAAAATATCTACTCCCCTATATATCCAGTAAAAAGAAAGAGTGAGAGCAAACAATGGCTCCAGGTTCCAGTTAAAATCCAAGGAAAAATCTTTATTACATTACGTAAGTGCTTTCAAAGTTATGAACAACGGCTTCCTCACATGTTAAAACAGTATTAGAAAACGACATTTTAGTACCTCTAATATCATTTAACATCATTTCCTGTGCTAAAGATGGTAACTGAATAATCAAACAACACTTAGAAGATGATTGAACACACAGTCAAACCAATATGTGACAAACATTTTAATCATATAAAAATTGTATATAACAAGAATGTACAATATATACATCAATACAAATCTCAATATATATATATATATATATATATATATATATATATATATATACTCATGAAAATAAAAATATAAGAATATATAAAAAGCATTTTTTTTTTATTTTACATTTGTTGACAGGGATAGTCCAGCTGGATACATGTCCATTTTCAAAAGAAGCCCAGGAATTAAAGCTCCAAGGCAAAAACATACAGTAAAGTCATCCAATAATTGCATTTGACAATCGAATTACATACATTGATAGAACAAGTAAGTTATGCAGTCTCTCACATTTGTAATGTCACATTTGAGTAAATAGACTGAAACAATGTATGTCATAGTATGTAAGTTGTATATATATATATATATGTATGTATATATATATATATATATGTATGTATAGAGAGAGAGAGAGGTGTGTGTGTGTGTGTGTGTGTGTGTGTGTGTGTGTGTGTGTGTGTGTGTGTGTGTGCGCGTGTGTGCGTGTGTGTGTGTGTGTGTGTGTGTGTGTGTGTGTGTGTGTGTGTGTGCAGTGCTGATAGCAAATTTAGCTATTTTATTGTAACAGGTGGCTAGTTTGGATTTTAGTGTAGAGCTTAGCTTTGTAAGGACAGGTGAGACATATAAAGGTTTTTGATCAAATAGGATGAGACTGGGGTTTTCCTCTCCGTGCCTGTAAGTTGCTGTTTTGCTCTGTAAAGGGATCCAAGTTTCTGGTGAGTCTTTTTAATTATTTGAAGAATATGGTGATCAAATTTAAGGCGGTCATCTATTATAATGCTCAGTAATTTAGTCTGCAGTATAACCTCAATTTTATTATTATTTTCTGATGAAAAGGAAAGATTGCTTTTGATGGAGATATTGCTTTGGGGTGAAGAACATCAGTTATGCTTTATTGAGATTAAGGAGTAGTTTTGAATTTTCTGCCAGGTTTCATTTCAAGAGAAAAACATTTGGGTTATTTCTTGTAGTCTGCATATGTGGGCCCTGTATATATTAAATTCAAATTGTGTGCATATTGTACTAAATTTGCTTTCTGTCTGGCAGTGTGAAGCTTGTTTGCAAAAGTATTAAAAAGAAGGGGACCTATTACAGCCATAAGGGACAACTATGACAACCGGAGGAGCTGAAGGGAGCTCTTGTTGCTATTTGACTGCTTGTTACCTTTTAGACAGATAATTAAGGAATCATTTAAGGGAGGATAGAGAGAGACCTATAGAAAAGAGTATGTCAAGTAAATGTTGATGTGATACAGTGTCAAAAGTGTGTAAAGCTGTGGGGTGTCCATATAAGTATTTTCTACTTATTTTGCCTGTCTTTATATACACAAGACTGTTGTTGATTAGATTTACTTGCACAGACTTTTTAATTTGATTTTGAAATGGCATGTGTATGCAGACTCATTTGAAATAGACATATTTGCTGATTAGTCATAAGTTGTGTTAAGTGTTAAGTGGAAGCAATGGGGGTTAAGGTATCAGTATTTTTTTTTTACAAATTTTGTTGTTTTTTTATATGGAAAGGTTATAGAAATTTAAACAGAAATGACACAGTAATGCAGGCCTTATGTTTACATCTTAATGGGGTTATTGAGCATCTTTGTATGTATTTACTTGTTAGTTCTTATGACTTCCATCAGGGGTGTCTGAGTGCTATTTATATGATTATGCCTTTGATAGTATGACAACTGTTTGTTATATATAAACATTCATGTATGTTTTATATAGGTACTTAATATGTTAATTTTATCAGCTTTTCAGCTGAATAGGCTGAATGTTTTATATCTGTTTTTTTTATGATGAATGTGCTATTTGGGATTTTGCAAGCTGGAGTTTAGGTCTGGTGATTAGTATAACTGAAGAATCAGCTGATTGTTTTATATGTCATATGACTATTCCTAGTATTTGCAATGGTTTATGGAGACTTAAATACAAGTATTTTGAGATGTTATTTCATTGTATCTGAAGAAGCATGTGGAAGCAACGAGAAAGTGCTCATACTTCATTAAACTCAAGTTATGTTTTAACTGCTGTGTCTACCGCCTCCTTGGTTTTGCCTCTTGATTATATAAAATAGTTGTTTAACTGTGTGGGGATTGAATCAGTATTATTGTTGGATGTAGGGGTGGGGTGGTAATTTGGCCTGGATTTAAAAATGTGTTTATGTAATCCGGAAGAGTTTTGGGTTGTTTTGATGTTTATTTTGGAGGATGTTATAATATGTTTGATTGTAATGTTTTATTTGATGTTTTGTCTTATTCCTTAGTTGCCTGAAAAGTTGAAATGTATTTTGTGTTCTATTTTTGAGCCACCCTTTCCAGACTTTGTCACTCTCTAGCATTAATTTCTTGTTTTTTTTTTTTTTTTTTTTTTTTGTTAGCCATGGTGCAGGATTGGATTTGACCCTTTTAGTATACACTGGAGTAAGGTTATTGAGAATTTTTATGTCATAAAGGTATGAGACAGCAGAGTCTAACAGCATAGATTTTAGTATTTTCCAGTTATATTCTGTTATGGATTTGCTAAAAGTGTTTGTCAAAATTGTTTGAGTTACAAACTTGGTTTTAAACTATATGTTTATTTTGGATATTGTTAGTTCTAAGAGGGTTAATAGGTTGATGGTCACTTAAGTTAACTGGAAGGCTACCGGCTGCCCTATTTTTGTTGGGTCTATTAGTAAGAATCCAGTCTAAGGTTGATTGCCTACCAGTACTTTTGTGGGCTGTAGTAACCAATGTAATTAACTGTGTAAATCTGTACATGTTTACATAATCAGATGGGGTATTGCTATTAATAATTGGCCAGTTTAATAACTCTGATATATACACTTTGATGATACTGTGTGACTCATGAGCACTATACAATGAGAGTATCATTCATTTTCTGTGAGTCCAACATTCAAAGAATGGATTGCCCTACACGTGAGTGATATATGGTGTAGGAAAAGCTGTGGTGTACATTATAAACATTTTCAAACAACTGACAGCTAGGTTTACATTGTTTACAGTATTTGTCTGCTTTTACCAGATCAGGCAGGTTTTATATTATTTTTACATAGTTTACTAAAGAAGAAGTGGGTTGTTGTGACTGTGGCTTTATTCTACACAGGACTTAATGAACATGAATATGTATTTTCATTTTTGAATTTTCTGATTTTTTAATAATTTATGACTCTTTAACATGTTCAATTTATGATCCTGAAACAAAATTATATAATTTTGGAATATGTTTCTTGGTTAGGAGTATGTATTTGACAGATCATATGAATGGTTATACATTCATATATCTATCCTTGAATGTTTACTTTTCTTAATTGTATGTATGACTTTAAAATTTCAATTATTTGTAGTCATGTAGATGTTAAAGTATGCATATAAGATACATAGATAGATATATGTATGGTTGATTTGGTAAAGATCTGTTTGTCTTGATGAAGTCATGTGCAAGAATATTTAACAGTATCATAGGTTGCTACTTTGATAATGACCACCAGGGCCTTTACAACCCTAGCTATTGTACCTTCAAATCATCTGGGTTACAAGTATCATTTGTGTGCTTGGGGGGTGGGGGCATGTTAGTAGGGAGGAATTTGTAGGGGGAGGATGTTAGTTAAAGTAGCATTTTACTTAGTGATTGGCTCTGTCCAGAAAGGATATGGGGGCCAGACCAGGGGTAAATTTACAATTTCCCATCCAATTGTGAAGGTTTTATTTGATTACATATATGGTGATCCTGTTCAATAGGCCAAGGATTCTTTAAGACACACATATCTGTCTGTCCTGCACATTCTGTTTATGTCATGAGTGAAGCTCATATTCATGGATCTATTGTTTGTGATGCTGTTTGTTATGTGCAACAGATCCATCAGGGATAGTTCTAAGGAAGCCTTATAAGCCAGAAAAAGATCCCTCTCAGCAGCCAGTCAGAGACTGACTACAGAGACAGATCCTTTAGGTGATCAGAGGATGACAGAATATTCATGCTTTGAATTCTCCTCATGAGAAATCTTTGTAGGCATTCCAACAGTTGCAAGTATCTGGTTAGATACATGCTAAAGGAGCATTGTATTCAGCAATATGTCTGATAAGGTATGAGTAGAGTGGTATTATAACTTTCTTGAATCTGGATACCATATGCTTACATATAATTTGGGTGACATAGCATGATTTTTTTTCCTATCTTAGCTATATGTTGGTCAAAGGCCAAATTGTTGTTTACATACATTCCCGGATCCCTTACTAATGGGTCAACTGTTAGGCATTTTTTATAGATGAAGTAATAACATGCGTTAACATTTCCAAAAGGGCATTGTAATGCATCTTTTGGCATTATGCTCTAGGCCATGGCTTTGACACCAGTCATTTGTCCCTGTTAAACCCTCTTGCAATATGTTAGTATCTTGGGTGGGAAGCTATAATAGCTCCAAATTTACAGTCATTTGAAGGCTTGGTGAACCAGAGACCTTGAACATTAGCCTTGACTTCCAAGACGTAGATGCCAAACAAGAGAGGATCCAGTACAGAGCCCTGGGGTACTCCACTGATGACCATTTTCTTGGTGCAGGTGATCTCACTGATTGTGACTACTTGAGTCCTGCCTGTGAGCCAGCTGGCAATCCAATGAGTAATGCAGGGATTTATGCCCTGTTCGGAGAGCTTGTCAACAATGGCTGAGTGGGCTATTGGGGTCTATATTGAATTAGCGAATGCTTAGAAAAGCGAATGCTAATTCATCAACCATTTTTAAGCAAAAGCTTAAAATCTCGAACACCCGGTACACCGATTTTCTTCCCAGGGAAAAAAATTACTGGTCCACAAAAAAAAAAAAACTTAAAACATTATATAATGGGGGGAGCTTCACCCCCACACACACCCCCCTACTTAAATATACCTACTCCGAGATTGCACCACAGTGGAGGAAATGGTGAACTCCCAAAACCAGCCCAGTGATTTTTTGCCCTGTGAAAAAAATCGCTGTTCCGGGTGTTCGGGATTTTAAGCTTTCACTTAAAAGGGGTCGATGAATTAGCGTTTGCTTTTCTAAGCATTTCCTAATTCAATATAGACCTGGCTATTGTATTGAATAGCTTGACTAGGTCAAGATGTACAGTGTAGAACAACGAAAAAATCCACAACTTCCAAAACAAATTTATTCTCTGCTGAGACATCAGAGAGAGAGAGAGAGAGAATAAATTTGTTTTGGAAGTTGTGGATTTTTTCATTGTTCTATTCTGTCTTTTGCTGGTTTTGGGTTGTTCATATACAAGATGTACAGTGTGCATACTTTTAGCCTTGCTCATTGCCTTGGAGACCCTGTCAAAGAACTCTACCAGGTTAAGTAGGTATGACCTTCCTATAACAAATCCAAACTGAGATGGAATCAGTGCCTTTTGGTTGCCAAAGTACTTGTTTATCATTTCCATGATAATTCATTCCATGGATTTGATATTGGGCTTGTTAGCTAGGTCTGTAGTTCCTTGTGTCATTTCATGGTCCATTCTTGTGGAGTGGAATGACTGTTGCAGTCCTCTTTTCATTTGGAAAGTAGCCTGTTTCATGGTTGTCTTTGAAGTGTGCCTCACATGTTCCTGACAGGTTATGTTTTAGATAGTTCAGAAGGCAAGCAGGGATGTTATCGGGACCCATGGAGGTGGTTGGCTTTAGTGATTGCTGCCAGCATCTGGTCCCTGATAACAGCATGGGGGTAGTATATTGGAGGATATTTCACCTGGTAGAGCTGGGGAAAGTCGAGGGTGATGTTTGACCTGAATTTATCAGCCAATGGATTTGCTATGCCACCCTGACTGGTAAAGGTGGTACAATTCACCATCAGTTCAGCACACTGCTGTGAGTTACCTTTAAGGTTGTGCGCTCAGCTGAAGAAGGCCTTGTGATTGCCCTTAGCCTGTGGGTCTATCTTGAACTCATGGAGAATAAATCGAGCAACACTTCCACAGCTAGAGAATATGCAATGGTAGCAACATGTTAAACACATCAAAACACTGAAGTTTTAATTGTTCTTAAAAATAAAACAACTCCTAGACAAATAAAACAAAATATTTGAATGAATAGGGACTCACTTCATACTACGATCTGAAGAAGGTTTACCGAAAGCGCTTATTGTGTTATTCAGGACTGGGACTTTTATATTTTGTTTTATTTGTCTAGGAGTCATTTTATTTTTAAGAAGAATTAAAACTTCAGTGTTTTGATGTGTTTAACGTGTTGCTACCATTGCATATTCTCTAACTGTGGAGTTGTTGCTCGATTTATTCTCCTTGTTTTCTTTTGCCTGCCACACTTTTAGTAGTGAGAGGTATACTGTCCTATCTTGAACTCATAGCTGGCCTTGTTGGACTTAGTTATAGCTTTAAGTTTTCTTCATTGTTATATACACACTGTTTACTTGAGGATTCCAGTAGTGGGGTATGCTTTTGGTGTTTTGAGTAAGATTTACTTCTGATATGTATGGCAGCTGCTATGCAATCATTTACATGCCTGTATAGGGGCCCTGTGAATAATTCTGCATAGGTAGCTATGGTCTCGGGGTTAAGGAGAGCCTTAAACGTTGACAAACTGTCACTCAATATGATGTAGTTTGCCACAGAATAGATGCTAGCTGTCACTTGTTTAGGTGGGTTGTCCAGGTTGATTTTTTTACTTCAAAGGATACACCTTTATGATACAAACTTACTAGTGATGACATGACATGGGGGATGCAACGCTCTCCCAGGCTGGTGAATACCAGATCCAGTATGTCTGATCCTCTGATTGGAGTATGCACTATGTATTCTAGTGTGTGTGTGTTAATAAAGTCCAGGAAGTATTTTGCCTATGAGTCTGAGGTAGTATATGTTTCCCAGTCTATACAGGGGTAGTTAAAGTCACCAATGAATAGTTTTAGTTGGGTGGTGAGTGCCTCTAGTAGGTTTAGGTAAGAGTCATGAGACTGTAGTGCCATAGATGGTAACCTACAGCTCAAAAAGATATGGCGAGGGACCTTATCTATAGTTACTTGCACACAGAGGCATGTTTTTTGCTAACATAGATTGAGAACCTTCACCTCTGGTCCCAGTCTGTTCTGTCATCAGTCTAAATGGGTGGGTAGCTATGTAGCCTTGCACTGCCAGACTACTTTCTACGTTAAACCAAGTGTCAGTCACTGCATCAATGTCTACATTCTCAAGATTAAGGAGGGTTTGAAGGATGTTTTTGTTTAAGCTCCTAGCATTGAGTATAAAACCTTAAGGTTGCTTGGAGACTTTTTCACTATGTTGATATGTTTGTCTTTTTGGCATTACCAAAAAAAGCCTCTAACCGAGGGTGGATAAAGTTTTATCCAATATCCAAAAGTCTAGAGGGACATGTGCAGCCCATCTTTGTCAAAGCAAAGTGGTCTACTGACCATCCACTCCCATGTTGACAGATATTGTATCTTCCTGGAGTGACACCAGAAACTAAGCCAATTATTAAAATCAATAATTTTATGTTCATACTGTGGCATCACCCTTGATGAAGGTAGGATGCTGCTCAGTGCAAGACTTGTACCTATCTGTGACATATATTCCAAGAGATCCATTATGTCTCTTTAATGAGGTACAGTACTTGAATGAATGCATGATATTGCAGATCCTGGTTTGAGATAGGAAGTAACTGTTATATTCTCCTTGTCTAACCTGGAGATTTGAGCATCTATGTGTCGCAAAATGGAGTCCCCAAAAGAGTGTTAGCCAAAGTATATGCTTGCCTTATGGGCTTTGCTTTTGGGATACAATTGGCTACTGGCATATGTGAGATGTCTGGTGCTGGCTTTTGTGTGTGTTTTAGTGATTGGTGAAGAGCACTTTAGCAATTTGGCAGCTTTGGAGTTCTTTGAGATTTGGAAATGTATCTTTTAAGTGCTTCAGCATAAGTCAATCTGTGTGTATGTTGTGTGTTGTGTGTAAGGAATGTAATGTCCTGACAGAATAAATAAATAAATAAATAAATAAAAGAACCTACTACTGTTATTTGAAAAGTGTGGTGATAGTGTATCTAGAATTAAAGTATAAAATGTTTTATAGTCTGGTAGTTAGACCTATTTAACTAGTTAATATTTTTTAAACATTGCTCTTGCTTGCTGTCTCATATTCTTAATTCTTCAAATGTTTTCCTTTTCAAATACTTTGAATATGAATGTGTAAACCTGAGCATAGTTGCATGCATATACATTATTCATAAGAAATGATTGACAGACCTGAGTGTGACCTCCACTCCACAAGATGGCACTGTCATTAATGAAGACTTGTTGGTCCTTCAGAAGATAAGGCTTATACCATCCTACAGTTACACATTTCATAGAACTTTCTTCAGCCAGCTGCCAGTTAATGAACTGTCTGCGAGTAATTATGTCACCATTGTCTTCAAAAAACAGGTCTTCACCATCAGACGTTTTAAACCGCACATTCCTTAGGTAACTGAAAAGCTAAAGTAAATTAAGGGAGATGAACAGTGTCATTGCTCAGATTATGTTAATGAAACGTTTTTCATTTTGTTGATTTCTTTGTTCTCCCCCTTACATAATCCTAACAGCCATAACTCTGTCACTCTTCTATGGCTGGGTCTAATGGTCACTCCAGTCTACCTCCAAATTATTATTGAATTTTCCACCATGGAATCTAAGGATGCCATGGAGAGTCATACTGTCAATAGTGCAGCCAGGTGGGTTTCCTTTATGACCTACCCCAATTACTCCCCTGACAACCTCTGAGGCTTGTGCAATGGGCAGAATGATCAGAACAGATCCCAGTTCTGTGTAACTCTCACACAAACATATACCTTGGATGAAACAAATCACACTTTAGCTTTGGGCTGGCATAATGGTTATGGTGTTTGCCTTATAGATAAGAGTTACAGAGTTTAATTCTCACCAAAGGAAATTGTTTAGGCTTAAAATGGCCCACAAAGGCAGATAATCTAATACTTAGTATGAGCAGACTGTTATTAATTACAAGACAGATATGTGTCTGAGAGGATCTCCATGCTCTGGAACAGGCTCCCCATCCAAGCAAAGCAGAGTTTATTCCTAACCCTATTTAAGCATAACCTTAACCAATGGATGGGAAATTAGAAAGTCACTATGGGTCTGGCCTTTGTGTCTCTGATAGACAGAGGCAGACAGTAATGCCCAAACTAACATACCCCCCCACACATAACATCAATAAACTGTCTAACTAGTCTTAATAAACCATTGCTAATAATCCTAGTAACCCCTTTCTAATAGGTTCATAGGTTCATACTAGGCTATCTGCCCTAGGGCATTTATAAGCCTAGGCAGAATGTGTTTTTGGCTTACCCATTTTAAATTTTTTTTTTTATTTTCTTTTTCGAGATGCCTCTGTACTGTGCACTGTCAGTCAGTATCCAGTGACAGTATCACGGGTTGAAACTCTCTGATCTCCCATCCACTCATCAAGATTCAAGAGAAATGAGAGAGGCTCTGCTGCTCTCCCTTACCTGGGGATTTTATTTTATTCCAGAAACCTCTCCTCTAATGTGTGAATTTCTATCTCCTATGATTATTTTTTTATTTCAGTGCTGAGGTTCGAGTCTCTATCATAGCTCTATGGGATGATATTATTCTGGCAGCATGTCCATGCAGCATGTCCATTTTAAGAAACACGTGTCACACAGATCACCTCGGTATACCACCTATGCCACTGAGTAGAGCTGGAGCTGGAGAGCTGTTTTTTCTTTAACCGGCAGCATATCTCATCTGTTTGTCTTTTTAGGGTTTTTTTTGGTGAGGTTGCTTTGCAGTCTTTCCAGTTGTAAGGTAAGTAGGGTAAGGTAGATGTATGTCAATTATGGGCCTGATGAGGGATGAGTAAAGAATGACCTCCTAGTCTATATGTGGGTGATGATAAATGATTAGGTGGGCTATATAAATGCGTTTTTTGTCAATTTTGGCCAATGGAAGATGTCAAATGAGATTTGCTATCAAGGTGGGTCCCCAGGGTCCTACTTACTCTTTTGTGGTAATTTACTACCACCTACCACCTTGGTTGTGGAGTGGGATGACTTTGTTTTTGCCAACTATACACTTTTTTACTTTTTGGCATTTAGCTTGCCATGGCTCTGGCACCAGTTGTCTGTTTCTTATATATTGGAGGATTATTGGAGGCCAGTTTTGGAGAGTCGATGTCGCCTTCTTTGCCAGAGTTGCTCCGTTTTGCTTATCCTTCCAGTCCCTCCGTAGGTTGGCCTGTACCTCCCAGAAATATATTCCTTGGTCCCAGAGATGGACTGAGCCGTGTTGGTGGAGTCTGGTTGTAACTGGTTTGGAGTCTGACATATCCAGCACAATTCTAACCATGTGGGTTCTGTTTACCAGACCAGTTTAGACATTCTTTATGCATATAGGGGTTTATATTTAAGCTGGTGAGCGCCAATACTATAAGTAGGTGGCTTTGGGTATTCCAGGGCTGCTGTGTGAACCACTTTCCCTGTGGTGTGTGTTTCCAGTCAATGGCCTTGGTGACTGTTTCAAAGAAATCAACCAGGTTTAGGTAAGCCGGACAGGATCTGACACTGTGTAACTGTGTAGGATCTTGTGTTATGATATTCCTGATGATCTTTATTTCATGATTCCATGACCAAGCAGACCAGGCTAGCTTTGCTATAGCTCAGCTAAGGCTGGCAGGCAGGGGCGGCTATAGCTTCCACCTTGCACCTTTATGGAGAGGGACCACTGGACACATCCTGTGTAAAGGCTGATCACCAACAGTAAAGTTGGATGTGGGTTTTTAGCTTCTCTTTGTGGTTTGCTTAGCTCTTCTTGCTGTAGTGTAGGCCCAGGATGGACGAGTGTTCTTCTTTGATGAGAGGGTGCTTTTTGCTGAGAGTCTGAGATGTCAGGGGCAGCAGATGCCTGAGATGATGTCACTTGTCTGGCACCTTATACATAGGAACACAACTGGGCTGGATTGCATGGCTAGGCTTATAAAGGCATTGGTGGTCATTAGTCTAGTATATAAATATGAACCTTTGAACTGCTCAGATATTTTTCTCAATCTGGTTTCAGTTCCTCTAACATTAGAATATATCCTATGCTTTTCAGACTTGTCACTCTGGTGTTATACTTCTCTTCTTGATTAACTTGATATTACACTTATTCTTAAACTATTCAGCTGCTGTGTCATTTCTTGTTATGTTCCACTTCTCTGGACTCACTAACAATTA